>NC_057806.1:52531097-52540146 GCF_018294505.1 Triticum aestivum | reverse complement strand
GGCTCCGGGCTCCCACGCTGCGGCGGCGGCTGGCGGCTGAGGTGCCACGTGGCAGCCTGCCACTGGTGTGGGCGGGCGGCGGACGGTGTCCGACCGGCACAGACGTGTCCAGCGCGGCGCGGTGGATTTTTAGGGTTAGAGGAAGGGGAAGATCCGCGAATTTCAGGAGGGGACTTTAAATAGAGGTAGAGGGAGCTAGGAGAGTCCAAATAAGGTGCGGTTTTCGGCCACGTGATCGTGATCGAACGCTCTAGATGATGGAGCAGGTTTAGGTCGGTTTTGGGTCAAATTAGAGGGGTGTTGGGCTGCAACACACACGAGGCCTTTCGGTCCCTCGGTTAACCGTTGGAGTATCAAACGAAGTCCAAATGGTACGAAACTTGACAGGCGGTCTACCGGTAGTAAACCAAGGCCACTTGGCAAGTCTCGGTCCAATCCAGAAATTTTTAATCCCCACACACGAAAGAAAGCTAGAAATGACCACCGGAGGAGAACGAAGCGCCGGAATGCAAAACGGACAACGGGGAAAATTCTCGAATGCATGAGAAGAACATGTATGCAAATGCAATGCACATGCTGACATGATATGAGATGCATGACAACGATAACAACACACAGAGACAAAAACCCGAACCCGAGAAAAATAAAATAACTTAACGCCGGAAACGGCAAGAGTTGGAGTACAAATTGGGAAAGTTACATCCGGGGTGTTACAACACTCCACCACTACGAAAGGATCTCGTCCCGAGATCTAGGACTGAAAGAACACCGGGTACTCAGAACGGAGGTGATCCTCGCGTTCACGGTGCTTACTATCATAGTAGCTCTTCTGACGGGATTGGGGTGCTTTGAAGTTATCTCGAATGACTTTGCACATTTCCTCTGCCTCTGTGATTAAGTCATTACCCAAAAGCTGACTTTCACCGGTTTCAGACCAGTTGAGAGGGGTACGGCACTTCCTGCCATACAGAATTTCAAATGGGGCCTTGCCCGAACTTGCTTGAAAACTGTTGTTGTAGGAGAATTCAGCATAAGGAAGACAATCCTCCCACTTCATGCTGAAAGAGATCACACAAGCCCTGAGCATATCTTCAAGAATCTGGTTGACACGCTCGACTTGACCGCTAGTTTGAGGATGGAAAGCTGTGCTGAAGCGGATGTTGATGCCCATGGCCTTCTGAGAAGAATCCCAAAACTTGGAGGTAAAGATGCTGCCACGGTCTGAAGAGATCACCTGTGGAATACCGTGTAGAGAGACAATTTGAGAGGTGTAGAGCTCCGCCAATTGAGCTGCAGTAATTGACTCTTTGATAGGCAGAAAGTGAGCCACTTTGGTGAGTTTGTCGATGACAACGAATATAGCATCATTGCCACGCCTGGACTTTGGAAACCCAGTCACGAAGTCCATTTCAATGTGGTCAAACTTCCATTCTGGAATGGCAAGAGGTTGGAGGAGACCAGCTGGCCTTTGGTGTTCTGCCTTCACTCTTCTGCAGACATCACACTCATTCACGAATTGAGCAATCTCGCGCTTCATTCGAGTCCACCAATAAGCCTGCTTGAGGTCCTGATACATCTTCGTACTCCCAGGGTGGATGGAGAGGAGAGAATTGTGAGCCTCGTTCATGATCACTTTACGAAGTTGACCTTTGGGTACCACAATACGATCCTCGAAGAAGAGAGTATCCTTGTCATCAAGGCGGTAGCACTTGTACTTGGGTTGACTCTTGGCAATCCCAATCTTCACCTTTTTCACCATAACATCAAGAAGCTAAGCTTGGCGAATCTGATCTTCTAAGGTAGGAGAGACTTGGAGGTTGGCGAGGAAACCTTGAGGAACAACTTGCAGATTAAGTTTGCGGAAAGCTTCACAAAGCTCAGGTTGATAAGGCTTGAGAATCAGACTGTTGCAATAAGCCTTTCTGCTCAATGCGTCAGCAATCACATTGGCCTTGCCTGGAGTATACTCGATACTCGGATTATATTCTTGAATCATTTCGACCCATCGAGTTTGCCTGAGGTTGAGATTAGGCTGAGTGAAGATGTACACGAGACTCTTGTGATCAGTGAAAATGTCCACTTTTCTTCCCAATAAGAGATGTCTCCAAGTCAAAAGAGCATGCACAACTGCAGCCAACTCGAGATCATGAGTGGGGTAGTTATTCTCATTAGGCTTCAACTGGCGAGAGGTATAAGCACCAACTTTCTTCGCTTGCATCAACACTGCACCGAGACCTTGGAGAGAGGCATCACAAAAGATCTCGTACGGCTTGGATTCATCAGGCGGAGTCAGAACTGGAGCAGTGATCAATTTCTCTTTCAAAGTGTTGAAAGCAATGTCACACTCCGGAGACCAAACGTACTTGACGTGCTTCTGGAGAAGATTAGAGAGAGGCTTCGCAATCTTAGAAAAGTTTTCAACGAATCTTTGACAGTAGCTTGCGAGACCGAGGAAGCTACGAAGTTGCTTCACGTTCTGAGGAGGTTCCCAATTCACAATTGCAGACACCTTCTCAGGATTCACGGCAATGCCCTTGGCAGAGATGATATGACCAAGATACAGAACCTCATCGAGCCAAAATCCACACTTGGAGAACTTGGCGTAGAACTGATGTTCCCTGAGCTTATCGAGAACCAAACGCAAGTGCTTGGCATGATCTTCCTTGTTCTTCGAGAAACCAGAATGTCATCGAGATAGACCAAAATGAAGTCATTGGTGTAGGCATTGAAGATAAAGTTCATCATGCGAGAGAACGTCGGAGGAGCGTTGATGAGGCCAAAAGACATGACAGTGTATTCATATGAACCATAGCTTGTCCTGAAAGCCATCTTGGGAATATCTTGCTCATGGATTGATGATAACCCATACGGAGATCAAGCTTGGAGAATACTTGGGCACCTTTGAGTTGTTCGAACAACTCGTTGATGTTGGGAAGTGGGTATTTGTTCTTTATAGTCTTCTTGTTCAATGGACGGTAATCAACACAAAGTCGGTCTGTTCCATCCTTCTTCTTCACAAAAAGAACACCACAACCCCACGGAGAAGAACTAGGCCGAATGAGACCCATTCTCTCTTGAATATCAAGTTGCTTCTTCAGCTCCTTCAACTCTTCAGGTCTGAGCTTGTAAGGACGCTTGCACACAGGTTCCGTGCCGGGCTCAAGATCAATAACGAATTCAACTGGCCGGTGCGGAGGCATTCCTGGAAGCTCTTCTGGAAAGATGTCTTGATATTCGCAAACGACTGGAATCTGCGAGATAGCATCCAGTTCACCCTTCTCATTGAGAGAAAGCAGACGGATGGTATCATCACGAGCGGCAAAGACAATTACATCCTCAGACGAATGAGTCAATTGAATCCGCCTGGCTGCACAATCAAGCTGAGCCTTGTGCTTAGAAAGCCAATCCATCCCAAGAATAAGATCAATATCCGAGTTACCAAGAACCATTGGGGAAGAAAGGAACTTGTAGTCTCCCAACGTGATAGTAACATCTGGCACCTCCAGACTTGCACTCAAACGTTTGCTAGGAGAAATGATTTCCATTTGTTTACCCAAATGAGAAGAAACGAACTCATGCTTGGTAAAAAATGGCTTTGACATGAAACAATGCGATGCACCAGTGTCAAAAAGAACTCTTGCAGGAATATCGTTAATAGGAAGGTTACCCATGATGACATCTGACGAGTCCTCTACCTGAGCTGCATTCAGCAAGTTGACCTTGGCGTGCTTGGGGTTATGCTTGACCACAACTGTACTTGCCGATCTGACAGGAGGAGGAGGAAGACGCCTCTGGTTGAAACACTTGTTGGCATAGTGGCCCTTCTGTTGGCACTTGTTGCACGTGACCTCTCAAAGCGGGCGGTGGTACGGAGCACTCGATCTTGGAGCTTGAGATGAAGTCTTGTTCTGAAAGCCAGGGTTGGGTGGGTGGGAAGAACCACTGCCACCTTTGCTCTTCTGCTGATACGGCTAACGAAACGGAGGAGGAGGAAGCCAATACTTCTGCTGCTTGGCCACTTGAGTAGAGGAAGAAGGAGTAATATCTCTGACTCGCTTCTTGGAAGCATCACACCTCAACTGAGCAGCCTCTTGCTTCAGTGCCATGTTGTAGAACTCATCGTACCTCAAGGGCTCAAAGAGAACAAGAGCTAGCTGGATTTCTTCTCTGAGACCACCCCTGAACTGGTATATCATGCTCTTCTCATCAGGGACGTCCTGTTTAGCAAAGCGGGCGAGCTTCTGAAACAACTTGTTGTAGTCATAGACAGACAAAGAGCCTTGCTTCAGGTTGCAGAATTCCTCACGCTTGCTTTCAACCACGCTCTGAGGGATATGGTGAGCTCGGAAATCTTGACGGAATTCATCCCAAGTAATAACACGTCCACCTCTGGAGTCCCTGTACTGCTGGAACCATTCTGCAGCTTGATCTTTGAGTTGGAAGGAAGCGAACTTGACGAAATCTTCAGGCCTGACGTTACTGCACTCGAAATGCTTGCATAGATCCACAAGCCAATCGTCAGCATCGGTTGCCTCAACAAAATTGCTGAAAGTCTTTGGCCCGTTAGCAAGGAACTGGTTGAGTGTAGCAAAGTGATTCTGATTGTTGCCTTAATTCCCTTGGTTGCCTTGATTGTGCTCTTGGAGAATTTGCATGATCAACTGTGTGTTTGCATTGGTTGCGGCCATCACAGCTTACCATGCCTCCGGAGGAGGTGGAGGTGGTGGCGGATCTTGATTCTGATTCTGACTGGTGCTCTTAGCGGGAGCCATCCTGAAGAGGTTGACCACCTTAGCACATAGACAGATGAATATTGAAGCTGAATCCAACGGAATGAAAATTGCAACATATAGTCTTCACATCCGAACAAAATGAACGAATGCATTCCTCTTGAAATGGACACATATCCATAAATTGAGAAGCCACGTAGAATTAAGGTAGAGAAATAAATCAACAAGGTAAGGCTCAAGAACAAATAATCGGTAAGAAATCCCAATCTCAAACCAATAACCGTGGAAGAAGAACTAGAGCTACGTGAATTCCCACCTATGAAACTCCCGAACCTTTCCGGTTATGCAATCAGGTGTTGGGGATACAGGGGAAGCATAATATCTCACCCAAATCTAGCAAATCCTACATCCAGCTGTATCCATCCTTCAACACATAACCGAGAAAAACTTCGGAAACCATCTACCTCAACCTTCGAAAAGCATCCGTTATACAAGTTATGGCGATACTCCCGAACTCCCGCCCCAGTACTGGGTGGCGTCGAGGTTATCTCACCAACGAACTGCATAAAAGAGATTTTCGATGTCGGCGTACTAAACTCAGGTATTCCAGAATTGCAACGATAAAATTATGACGACAACACCTCAGAGCTCAACTCCCCGGGACACTTCCACTAAACCCCTGACAGGAGGCACCAAGACAATGTTCTCATCATAAAACCATCGGAACGGTTCCAAGATACCCGTGTGATCCTAAATTTTTTTTAGTGAAATTTGAGAAGAGAAGAGTCAAAACTCTACGTCAGGATGCCTTACCAGAGCGATGAGGAGACTGGGAAGTAAAAAGAATTCCTAAACTCCCGATATATAATTCCTAAATGACTCAAAACATTTTTCTAGACACAACTTGGCTGCTAAATCGATCAAGCAATGGGGCTCCTAAGGTCGGGGAAGGCTCTGATACCAACTTGTAACACCCTCGATGCGACTATATCTCCCACATGTCAAGGCACGACTTAGAGGCATAATTGCATTGAAGGCATATGTCACAAGTCAGGCAATCATCACAACATCCCATGTAATATAGATAATAAAAAGGGATAACATAGTTGGCTTACACTCGCCACGTCAATCAAGTACATAAATAAGATTACATCATCCAAACACTCATGGCCCGACTACGGCGCCAAAATTAAAGATAAGCCAACATGCGACGCGGTCCCGATCACCCCCAACTGGGCACCACTACTGATCATCAGGAAAGGAAACATAATAACGTTGAGAGTCCTCGTCGAACTCCCACTTGAGCTCGAGCGCGTCACCTGGAGCGGAATCATCAGGCCCTGCATCTGGTGCAATAGTAATCTGTGAGCCACAGGGACTCAGTAATCTCGCACCCTCGCGATCAAGACTATTTAAGCTTATAGGTAAGGCAAGGTAAAAATATATGTGGAGCTGCAGCAAGCGACTAGCATATATGGTGGCTAACTTATTCGCAAAAGAGAGCGAGAAGAGGAGGCAAAGCGCGAGCAAGAAACTAAAGGACAACCTGCGCAAACATTACACCAACACCGTGTCCACTTCCCGGACTCCGCCGAGAAGAGGCCATCACGGCAACTCACACGGTTGATTCATTTTAATTAAGTTAAGGTTCAAGTTATCTACAATCGGACATTAACAAATTCCCATCTGCCCATAACCGCGGGCACGACTTTCGAAAGTTCAAATCCCTGCAGGGGAGTCCCAACTTAGCCCATGACAAGCTCTCACGGTCAACGAAGGAATAGACCTCCTCCCGAGACGTTCCGATCAGACTCGGTATCTCGGTTCTTCAAGACACTTCGACAGGTTAAAACAAGACCAGCAACACCGCCCGAATGTGCCGACAAATCCCGATAGGAGCTGCACATATCTTGTTCTCAGGGCACACTCAGATAGGTCAAGCTACGAGTAAAACCAACCCTCGAGTTTCCCTGAGGTGGCCCCGCAGGCTGCCTGGTTCGGACCAACACTCAGAAGAGCACTGGCCCGGGGGGTTTAAATAAGATGACCCTCGGGCTCCAGAAACCCAAGGGAAAAAGAGGCTAGGTGGCAAATGGTAAAACCAAGGTTGGGCATTGCTGGAAAAGCTTTAATCAGGGGGAACTATCAAGGGGTTCCCATTATAACCCAACCGCGTAAGGAACGCAAAAATCCGGGAACATAACACCGATATGACGGAAACTAGGGCGGCAAGAGTGGAACAAAACACTAGGCGAGAGGCCGAGCCTTCCACCCTTTACCAAGTATATAGATGCATTAAGATAACAAGATAATATAATGATATCTCAACAAGTAAATAAATGTTCCAACAAGGAACGGCCTCCAATCTTCACCTGCAACTAGCAACGCTATAAGAGGGGCTGAGCAAAGCGATAACATAGCCAATCAACGTTTGCTAGGACATGGTGGGTTAGAGGTTTGACATAGAAATTTGGGAGGCTTGAAATCAAGTGGTAGGCATCGTAGCATTGGCATAGCAAAGAGCGAGCAATCTAGCATAGCAAAGATAGTAGTGATTTCGAGGGTATGATCATCTTGCCTGCAAAGTTGTCAGAGTTGACTGGATCCTCGAAAGCAAACTCAACGGGCTCCTCGTTAGAGAACTCGTCTCCCGGCTCTACCCAAACAAGACAAACAAGCAACAAGGACATAATCAACTATGTGCAAGGATCAAACAATATGATGCAAGGATGGTATGCTATGCGGGATGCGATGAGGGATGCATATGCAAGAATTGACAAGGGATACATGAATCTGGCCTCAACTTGGGAATCCAAGTGTTCCACTCGAAAGATGAGATGAAATCGCTTGAAAACGATATAAAGAACGCCGGAATCGGAGTTACGGTTTGGAAATGGCAAGCGATTCAGATATGACCACGATCTGCGATTTACAGCAAGTAGCCATCTAAATGCAATGAGATGAACATGCTACAGCACTCAAACATGACAACAAAATACATGGCAGGGATGCATTCAAGATGCTTAACAAAAGTCTAGCACTGAGCTACGGCCAATTCATCCATTAACAGGTTCAAACAAGGATGGCAAAAATGCATATGACAAATAGATCTCAGACTTACTGAAATTAACACTTGTCTGGAATTTCAGGTCAGGTAGCCCTCTTCGGAGCAACAAAACTACATGCTACAGGACCTGAACATGGCAAAGTAAAGTATGGCATGGAGCTACTCAAAAAGCTTAACAAAAGTCCCTTAGTGACCTTGAGCCAAAAGGAATCAGAAAATACAATTGCAAGCATGTGAACATAGCAAAAACATAATCAGTTTTCACACTTAGTGAAAACTGGAGCATGCTGAAAACAGATATCAAGTAGGCATGGTTACGAGCTCGATGCACTCACTACGGTGCAAGTCATGACTAGCTAAGCATACACCCATCAATAACACACAAAATGCAAGCTAGCCATGGCAAGAACAATAACATAGCATGCACGGATCAACTACAACAACATCGGCAAAATTGCAAACAAGTTGACAATCTGCCCAGATTCACAAAGTAGCAAAAGTAGAGCTTGATTGTCTCAAGCTAGGGTTCTCCATAATTGCAAACAAAGACATGGATGGATAGAGCACTACAAGATTAACAAAACATCCTTACTGATCATCCTCAAAAGAGGCACGGATCACTAGGAAACAACAAGAACATATGGCATCATGAACTAAACGGCTCAAGGACTTGGTGGAATTGCTAAGTCCCTGAAATCAGAATTACCAAGTGCCTCACTTGGCAAGCTTGCACTAGACACCACACACATCACAAAAATACATGGGTTGCACCTCTGGGGAGATGGCAAAACCCTAAACAAAACATATGTAGAGCTCATGGGCATAACATGCACACAATAATCATGGCAAAAATGACAAATATGCAAATGGAGTAGCAGATCTGACAATTAACTCAAGTAGCCCTCTTCTAAGAGCATTTCGGGCATCAAGATGAACTCAAATGAAAATGGTGCAATAGAATGAAATGATGTACTCTCTGGGACGAACATTTTGATATGCTATATGCCCAAATCGAAGCTACAGATGAGGAGATACGATGCTATGAACATGGGCACTTGAGCTAGGGTTAGGAGGGAAAAAGTCAACCGAAAATTCCAGATCTGAGATTTGCACGCAATCCGAGGTTGGTCGGGAGGTTCGCCGGAGTTCCTGTACGCCGGAGATCGCTGGAGAACTCAGGGAAGCAAGGGCCGGCCGGATCTCGCCGGACCTGGGCTGGGCGGCGGCGGGCGGCGGCGCGCGGTGGGCGGGC
>NC_057806.1:52528140-52530718 GCF_018294505.1 Triticum aestivum | reverse complement strand
CACTGGTGCGGGCGGGCGGTGGACGGTGTCCGGCCGGCACAGACGTGTCCGGCGCGGCGTGGTGGTTTTTCAGGGTTAGAGGAAGGGGAAGATCCGCGAATTTCGGGAGGGGACTTTAAATAGAGGTAGAGGGAGCTAGGAGAGTCCAAATGATGTGCGGTTTTCGGCCACGCGATCGTGATCAAACGCTCTAGATGATGGAGCAGGTTTAGGTGGGTTTTGGCTCAATTTGGAGGAGTGTTGGGCTGCAACACACACGAGGCCTTTCGGTCCCTCGGTTAACCGTTGGAGTATCAAACGAAGTCCAAATGGTACAAACTTGACAGGCGGTCTACCGGTAGTAAACCAAGGCCGCTTGGCAAGTCTCGGTCCAATCCGGAAATGTTTAATCCCCACACACGAAAGAAAGCTAGAAATGACCACCGGAGGAGAACGAAGCGCCGGAATGCAAAACAGACAACGGGGAAAATGCTCGAATGCATGAGAAGAACACGTATGCAAATGCAATGCACATGCTGACATGATATGAGATGCATGACAACTATAACAACACACAGAGACAAAAACCCGAACCCGAGAAAAATAAAATAACTTAACGTCGGAAACGACTAGAGTTGGAGTACAAATTGGGAAAGTTACATCCGGGGTGTTACAACACTCCACCACTACGAAAGGATCTGGTCCTGAGATCTAGGACTGAAAGAACGCCGGGTACTCAGAACGGAGGTGATCCTCGCATTCCCAGGAAGCTTCATGGTTGGAATGGTGTGACCACTTGACTTTGAGGAATTTGATTGAGGAATGGTGCGAGTCTTGCGTTCAGTCTCTTCAAGAATAGCAATTGGGTGCTCACGATAAGATAGATCTTCTTGGAGCTCAATGTCCTCGAAGTTTACGGTGCGGTCAGGAGTCTTGAAGCACTTTCGAAGCTGAGAGACATGGAACACATTATGAACATTTGCAAAGTTTGAAGGAAGCTCGAGTTGATAGGCGAGATCGCCTCTCTTGCTGACAATCTTGAAAGGTCCCACGTATCTGCGGGCAGGCTTCCCTTTGATACCGAAGCGACGAGTACCTTTCATAGGAGAGACGCGGAGGTAAACATGATCTCCGATCTCGAAAGCCAAATAACGGTGCTTACTATCATAGTAGCTCTTCTGACGGGATTGGGCTGCTTTGAGGTTATCACGAATGACTTTGCAGATTTCCTCTGCCTCTGTGATTAAGTCATTACCCAAAAGCTGACATTCACCGGTTTCAGACCAGTTGAGAGGGGTACGACACTTCCTGCCACACAGAATTTCAGATGGGGCCTTGCCCGAACTTGCTTGAAAACTGTTGTTGTAGGAGAATTCAGCATAAGGAAGACAATCCTCCCACTTCATGCCGAAAGAGATCACACAAGCCCTGAGCATATCTTCAAGAATCTGGTTGACATGCTCGACTTGACCGCTAGTTTGAGGATGGAAAGCTGTGCTGAAGCGGATGTTGATGCCCATGGCCTTCTGAGAAGAATCCCAAAACTTGGAGGTAAAGATGCTGCCACGGTCTGAAGAGATCACCTGTGGAATACCGTGCAGAGAGACAATTCGAGAGGTGTAGAGCTCCGCCAATTGAGCTGCAATAATTGACTCTTTGATAGGCAGAAAGTGAGCCACTTTGGTGAGTTTGTCGATGACAACGAATATAGCATCATTGCCACGCCTGGACTTTGGAAACCCAGTCACGAAGTCCATTTCAATGTGGTCAAACTTCCATTCTGGAATGGCAAGAGGTTGGAGGAGACCAGCTGGCCTGTTTACTGCAGCGTGTTGAGTACCCGGCGTTCTGAGTACCCGGCGTTCTTTTAGTCCTAGATCTCAGGACCAGATCCTTTCGTAGTGGTGGAGTGTTGTAACACCCCGGATGTAACTTTCCCAATTTGTACTCCAACTCTAGTCGTTTCCGACGTTAAGTTATTTTATTTTTCTCGGGTTCGGGTTTTTGTCTCCGTGTGTTGTTATAGTTGTCATGCATCTCATATCATGCCAGCATGTGCATTGCATTTGCATACGTGTTCTTCTCATGCATTCGAGCATTTTCCCCATTGTCCGTTTTGCATTCCGGCGCTTCGTTCTCCTCAGATGGTCATTTGTAGCTTTCTTTCGTGTGTGGGGATTAAACATTTCCGGATTGGACCGAGACTTGCCAAGCGACCTTGGTTTACTACCGGTAGATCGCCTGTCAAGTTTCGTACCATTTGGACTTCATTTGATACTCCAACGGTTAACCGAGGGACCGAAAAGGCCTCGTGTGTGTTGCAGCCCAACACCCCTCCAATTTGGCCCAAAACCCACCTAAACCTGCTCCATCATCTAGAGCGTTCGATCACGATCGTGTGGCCGAAAACCGCACTTCATTTGGACTCTCCTAGCTCCCTCTACCTCTATTTAAAGGCCCCTCCCGAAATTCGCGAATCTTCCCCTTCCTCTAACCCTAAAAATCCACCGCGCCGCGCCGGACACGTCCGTGCCGGCCGGACACCGTCCGCCGCCCGCCCGCACCAGTGGTAGGCTGCCACGTGGCACCTCCGCCGCCA
>NC_057806.1:52477923-52527674 GCF_018294505.1 Triticum aestivum | reverse complement strand
CGCCGCGCGTCGCTGCCCGCCCGCCGCGCGCCGCCGCCCGGCCCGGATCCGGCGAGATCCGGCCGACCCTTGCTTCCCCGAGTTCTCCGGCGATCTCCGGTGTACAGGAACTCCGGCGAACCTCCCGACCAACCTCGGATTGCGTGCAAATCTCAGATCTGGAATTTTCGGTTGACTTTTTCCCTCCTAACCCTAGCTCAAGTGCCCATGTTCATAGCATCATATCTCCTCATCCGTAGCTTCGATTTGGGCATATAGCATATCAAAATGTTCGTCTCAAAGAGCACATCATTTGTTCCATTGCATCATTTTCATTTGAGTTCATCTTGATGCCCGAAATGCTATTAGAAGAGGGCTACTTGAGTTAATTGTCAGATCTGCTACTCCATTTGCATATTTGTCATTTTTGCCATAATTATTGTGTGCATGTTATGCCCATGAGCTCTACATATGTTTTGTTAAGGGTTTTGCCATCTCTCCAGAGGTGCAACCCATGTATTTTTGCGATGTGTGTGGTGTCTAGTGCAAGCTTGCCAAGTGAGGCACTTGGTAATTCTGATTTCAAGGACTTAGCAATTCCACTAAGTCCTTGAGCCGTTTAGTTCATGATGCCCTATGTTCTTGTTGTTTCCTAGTGATCCGTGCCTCTTTTGAGGATGATCAGTAAGGATGTTTTGTTAATCTTGTAGTGCTCTATCCATCCATGTCTTTGTTTGAAATTATAGAGAACCCTAGCTTGAGTCAATCAAGCTCTACTTTTGCTACTTTGTGAATCTGGGCAGATTGTCAACTTGTTTGCAATTTTGCCGATGTTGTTGTAGTTGATCCGTGCATGCTATGTTATTGTTCTTGCCATGGCTAGCTTGCATTTTGTGTGTTCTTGATGGGTGTATGCTTAGCTAGTCATGACTTGCACCGTAGTGAGTGCATCGAGCTCGTAACCATGCCTACTTGATATCTGTTTTCAGCATGCTCCAGTTTTCACTAAGTCTGAAAACTGATTATGTTTTTGCTATGTTCACATGCTTGCAATTGTATTTTATGATACCTTTTGGCTCAAGGTCACTAAGGGACTTTTGTTAAGATTTTTGAGTAGCTCCATGCCATGCTTTACTTTGCCATGTTCAGGTCCTGTAGCATGTTGTTTTGTTGCTCCGAAGAGGGCTACCTGATCTGAAATTCCAGACAAGTGTTAATTTCACTAAGTCTGAGATCTGTTTGTCATATGCATTTTTGCCATGCTTGTTTGAACCTGTTAATGGATGAATTGGCCGTAGCTCAGTGCTATACTTTTGTTAAGCATCTTGAATGCATCCCTGCCATGTATTTTTTTTGTCATGTTTGAGTGCTGTAGCATGTTCATCTCATTGCATTTAGATGGCCACTTGCTGTAAATCGCAGATCGTGGTCATATTTGAATCACTTGCCATTTCCAAACCGTAACTCCGATTCTGGCGTTCTTTATATCGTTTTCAAGCAATTTCATCTCATCTTTCCAGTGGAACACTTGGATTCCCAAGTTGAAGCCAGATTCATGCATCCCTTGTCAATTCTTGCATATGCATCCCGCATCGCATCCCGCATAGCATACCATCCTTGCATCATATTGTTTGATCCTTGCACATGGTTGATTGTGTCCTTGTTGCTTGTTTGTCTTGTTTGGGTAGAGTTGGGAGACGAGTTCTCTAATGAGGAGCCCGTTGAGTTTGATTTCGAGGATCCAGTCAACTCTGACAACTTTGCAGGCAAGATGATCATACCCTCGAAATCACTACTATCTTTGCTATGCTAGAAGCTCGCTCTTTTGCTATGCCTATGCTACGATGCCTACCACTTGCTTATCATGCCTCCCAAATTGCCATGTCAAACCTCTAACCCACCATGTCCTAGCAAACCGTTGATTGGCTATGTTACCGCTTTGCTCAGCCCCTCTTATAGCGTTGCTAGTTGCAGGTGAAGATTGGAGGCCGTTCCTTGTTGGAACATTTATTTACTTGTTGGGGTATCATTATATTATCTTGTTATCTTAATGAATCTATATACTTGGTAAAGGGTGGAAGGCTCGGCCTCTCGCCTAGTGTTTTGTTCCACTCTTGCCGCCCTAGTTTCCGTCATATCGGTGTTATGTTCCCGGATTTTGCGTTCCTTACGCGGTTGGGTTATAATGGGAACCCCTTGATAGTTCGCCCTGATTAAAGCTTTTCCAGCAATGCCCAACCTTGGTTTTACCATTTGCCACCTAGCCTCTTTTTCCCTTGGGTTTTCGGAGCCCGAGGGTCATCTTATTTAAACCCCCCCGGGCCAGTGCTCCTCTGAGTGTTGGTCCGAACCAGGCAGCCTGCGGGGCCACCTCGGGGAAACTCGAGGGTTGGTTTTACTCGTAGCTTGACCTATCTGAGTGTGCCCTGAGAACGAGATATGTGCAGCTCCTATCGGGATTTGTCGGCACATTCGGACGGTGTTGCTGGTCTTGTTTTAAACTGTCGAAGTGTCTTGAAGAACCGAGATACCGAGTCTGATCGGAACGTCTCGGGAGGAGGTCTATTCCTTTGTTGACCGTGAGAGCTTGTCATGGGCTAAGTTGGGACTCCCCTGCAGGGATTTGAACTTTCGAAAGCCGTGCCCGCGGTTATGGGCAGATGGGAATTTGTTAATGTCCGGTTGTAGATAACTTGAACCTTAACTTAATTAAAATGAATCAACCGCGTGAGTTGCCGTGATGGCCTCTTCTCGGCGGAGTCCGGGAAGTGGACACGGTGTTGAAGTAATGTTTGCGCAGGTTGTCCTTTAGTTTCTCGCTCGCGCTTTGCCTCCTCTTCTCGCTCTCTTTTGCGAATAAGTTAGCCACCATATATGCTAGTCGCTTGCTGCAGCTCCACATATATTTTTACCTTGCCTTACCTATAAGCTTAAATAGTTTTGATCGCGAGGGTGCGAGATTGCTGAGTCCCTGTGGCTCATAGATTACTATTACACCAGATGCAGGGCCTGATGATTCCGCTCCAGGTGACGTGCTCGAGCTCAAGTGGGAGTTCGATGAGGACTCTCAATGTTATTATCTTTCCTTTCCTGATGATCAGTAGTGGTGCCCAGTTGGGGGTGATCGGGACCGTGTCGCATGTTGGGTTATCTTTTATTTTGGCGCCGTAGTCGGGCCATGAGTGTTTGGATGATGTAATGTTATTTATGTACTTGATTGACGTGGCGAGTGTAAGCCAACTATGTTATCCCTTTTTATTATCTATATTACATGGGATGTTGTGATGATTGCCTGACTTGCGACATATGCCTTCAATGCGATTATGCCTCTAAGTCGTGCATAGACACGTGGGAGATATAGTCGCATCGAGGGTGTTACAGTTTGTTAGTGCGACCATCATTCTCGGCTTATTTTGGCTGAGGTGTCTGGCGAGCCATTCGTCACAGACGCTATGCTTGAAAGCTGCCAAGGCTTCGGCGTCCGGATAGTCGACCATCTAGTTCTTTTTAGTAAGAAACCTATTCCAAAGCTTTCGGGCTGACTCTCCGGGCTGTTGAGTTATATGACTCAAATCGTCCGCATCCGGAGGTCGGACATAAGTCCCTTGAAAATTTGCCCGAAAGGCGTCTTCGAGCTCTTCCCAACTTCCAATGGAGGTTTCGGGTAGGCCTTTGAGCCAGTGACGAGTTGGCCCTTTGAGCTTGAGGGGTAGGTACTTGATGGCGTGGAGATCATCTCCTCGAGCCATATGGATGTGGAGGATGTAGTCCTCAATCCAGACCCCAGGGTCTGTTTTTCCGTTGTATGCCTCTATGTTTACGGTCTTGAATCCCTCTAGAAATTCATGGTCCAGCACCTCATCAGTGAAACATAGGGGGTGTGCGGCACCCCTGTAGCTAGGTGTACCACATTGTTCGGATGTTTGTTGTGTTGCATTGCATGCTGGGGCGCGCTCGCGTGGTCCATAGATGGATCTTGTTGCGCCGTCCTTTGGGTGCGAGCCCTCGCATGGGTCGCGTATTGTATTGTGAGCGGCATTGTATGCCACTTTGTGTTGGTAGTGGGGTCGTCTATCCGACCAGGTGGCTATTTTGATATTTGGTTGTGGGGGGTCTGAGGCCTCCTCATCGAATTCGGGTAGCAGCTTCCGCTTTGGGTAGCTCTTGGAGGGGCGATTGTCGCCGTACCCCGCTGCTGTGTTGAGTATTTTGCTCCATCTAATGTGGAGTGTGTCTTGCGCAGCCTTGAGCCTTTGCTTCTGCTTTTTCAGACTCCTCGCGGTGGCGACAAGCCTTTTACGGGCAGTCTGCTGCTCCGGGTGCCTGTCCGGCGTTACGTCGTCCGGACCATTATCCTTGATAGGATTTGTTTGTTCGGCTTGATTATCCGGATTGCCGTTGTCTGGCAGCGGTTCGCCCTGCTCTAGCGCTGGGTTTGTGTGATCGCTATTTCTGTCGAGGCGGGATTTGGGGCGGCGCTTGCATCGCCGCTTTGACTGCTTTTCGAGGGAACAAGCCTTCGGTGCGTCCTTCCGCTCCTCGTTGCCATCTTTTGGTGCGTCTACCATGTGTACGTCGTATGACGAGGTGGCATTCCAGGGCCCGATAGGCGCTGGTTCTTTATCGTCTCCTTCATCGGCGTCCATATCGTCGATGTCTTCAGAGTCGAAGTCGAGCATGTCGGTTAAATCATCGACAGTGGCTACAAAGTGGGTGGTGGGTGGGCTTTGAATTTCTTCATCATCCGTATCCCAACCTTGCTGACCGTAGTCCGGCCAGGGCTCTCCTGATAAAGAGAGAGACTTTAGTGATTTCATAATATCACCAAAGGGCGAGTGCTGAAAGATGTCCGCGGCAGTAAACTCCATGATCGGCGCCCAATCGGATTCGATTGGCAGAGGCGCGAATGGCTCGGAGTCCGGAGAGGAGTCCGGCTCCTTGGAATCATGAGTCTCGCGGAGTGTGGTGCTGGTGTTCGGCTCGATGGCCGTTAGGATCGCAGCCCCCGAGGCGGCGTCCAACCACCCATCCTTGATCGGCGCAGTTGGATCCGAATTAAGGGTCGAAGCCGATGCGGGTGCGGCCTTCAGGGCACTGTTAGGCAGCAGAGCTAGATCATGCTCGTCGTGGCAGCGCGGCGTGCTCGGCAGTGGCTCGAATCCGTCGAAGATCAAGTCCCCGCGGATGTCAGCCATGTAGTTTAAACTTCCAAATCTGACCTGACGGCCAGGGGCATAGCTTTCGATCTGCTCCAGATGGCCAAGTGAATTGGCCCGCATTGCAAAGCCGCCGAAGACAGAGATCTGTCCGGGGAGACAAGTTTCACCCTGGACCGCATCACTGTCGATGATCGTAGGAGCCATCAAGCCTGACGGCGACGACACGGAGGAACTCTCAGTGAAAGCACCAATGTCGGTGTCAAAACCGGTGAATCTCGGGTAGGGGGTCCTGAACTGTGCGTCTAGGCCGGATGGTAACAGGAGGCAAGGGACACGAAGTTTTACCCAGGTTCGGCCCCTCTCGATGGAGGTAAAACCCTATGTCCTGCTTGATTAATATTGATGATATGGGTAGTACAAGAGTAGATCTACCACGAGATCGGAGAGTCTAAACCCTAGAAGCTAGCCTATGGTATGATTGTTGATGTGTATCTTGTCCTACGGACTAAAAACCCTCCGGTTTATATAGACACCGGAGAGGGTTAGGGTTACACAAAGTCGGTTACAATGGTAGGAGATCTGCATATCTGTATCGCCAAGCTTGCCTTCCACGCCAAGGAAAGTCCCTCCCAGACACGGGACGAAGTCTTCAATCTTGTATCTTCATAGTCCAGGAGTCCGGCTGAAGGTATAGTCCGGCCATCCGGACACCCCCTAATCCAGGACTCCCTCAGAAGGTGTACCCAACATTCTCCTTTGGGTGTCCTATGAAGACACATTTCTCCGATTTGGGTTCGAGATTATCAGGTTGAAGCTTTTTCACATAAGCATCGCAACCCCAAACTTTAAGAAATGACAACTTGGGTTTCTTGCCAAACCACAGTTCATAAGGTGTCGTCTCAACGGATTTCGATGGTGCCCTATTTAACGTGAATGCAGCCGTCTCTAAAGCATAACCCCAAAACGATAGCGGTAAATTAGTAAGAGACATCATAGATCGCACCATATCTAATAAAGTGCGGTTATGATGTTCGGACACACCATTATGCTGTGGTGTTCCAGGTGGCGTGAGTTGCGAAACTATTCTGCACTGTTACAAATGAAGACCAAACTCGTAACTCAAATATTCTCCTCCATGATCAGATCGTAGAAACTTTATTTTCTTGTTACGATGATTTTCCACTTCACTCGAAATTCTTTGAACTTTTCAAATGTTTCAGACTTATGTTTCATCAAGTAGATATACCCATATCTGCTCAAATCATCTGTGAAGGTCAGAAAATAACGATACCCGCCACGAGCATCAACACTCATCCGACCGCATACATCAGTATGTATTATTTCCAATAAGTTTGTTGGTCGTTCCATTGTTCTGGAGAACAGAGTCTTAGTCATCTTTCCCATGAGGCATGGTTCGCAAGCATCAAGTGATTCATAATCAAGTGATTCCAAAAGTCCATCAGCATGGAGTTTCTTCATGCGCTTTACACCAATATGACCTAAACGGCAGTGCCACAAATAAGTTGCACTATCATTATTAAACTTACATCTTTTGGCTTCAATACTATGAATATGTGTATCACTACTATCAAGATTTAGTAAAAATAGACCACTCATCAAGGGTGCATGACCATAAAAGATATTACTCATATAAATAGAACAACCATTATTCTCTGATTTAAATGAATAACTGTCTCGCATCAAACAAGATCCAGATGTAATGTTCGTGCTTAACGCTGGCAGCAAATAACAATTATTCAGGTCTAAAACTAATCCCGAAGGTAGATGTAGAGGTAGCGTGCCGACGGCGATCACATCCACTTTGGAACCATTTCCCACGCGCATCGTCACCTCATCCTTAGCCAATCTTCGCTTAATCCGTAGCCCCTATTTCGAGTTGCAAATATTAGCAACAAAACCAGTATCAAATACCCAGGCGCTACTGCGAGCATTAGTAAGGTACACATCAATAACATGTATATCAAACATACCTCTCACTTTGCCATCCTTCTCCGCCAAATACTTGGGGCAGTTCTGCTTCTAGTGACCAGTCCCTTTGCAGTAGAAGCAGTCAGTCTCAGGCTTAGGTCCAGACTTGGGCTTCTTCACTTGAGCAGCAACTTGCTTGCTGTTCTTCTTGAAGTTCCCCTTCTTCCCTTTGCCCTTCTTCTTGAAACTGGTGGTCTTGTTGACCATCAACACTTGATGCTCCTTCTTGATTTCTACCTCCATAGCCTTTAGCATTGCGAAGAGCTTGGGAATTGTCTTATCCATCCCTTGCATATTATAGTTCATCACGAAGCTCTTGTAGCTTGGTGGCAGTGATTGAAGAACTATGTCAATGTGTGGCACTGGCTTACTACTTCATTTTATTTTGTTATTCTTATTGATTGCATCCGTAAACTTTGGTACACCTTGATTTTCTAGGAGCCTCGTTGCGCTCCATACCACGGCAACAAGTCTGAACACTTTTACAGTATAGTTCGACCCCCCGAATTTAGCATTATATGCGTCGGCTCTGAATCATGTCTTTGGTCAATAGTTGGGTTGCCCGGCTCCTGTGCTTACTACCTTACGTTCTGCTCTATTGGCTAGGGTAGTAAAGGGAGAACTACTGCGATTGTGTCCTGGTTTATCCGGATGAGAACCTCAGTAGAGAAAGCCAAAAACTGACTGTCATGATGCAGCGTGAGCTGGTCAGCTATTCGAAGGTTAAAATCTCTTGCGATTTTTTCCGCATTATGCGATGGATCGGCCTTCACCCGATCAGGTGTCTACAGCACCCTAGTCCGGACTAACGAATACTAGGGGCTGCGCCTACTTTTCTATTGTCAAACACCTATGGCTAAGTGAGGGTGTTTGATGTCTACTACACAACCTTCTCTTGTAGACGTTGTTGGGCCTCCAAGTGTATAGGTTTGTAGGACAGTAGCAAATTTCCCTCAAGTGGATGACCTAAGGTTTATCAAGCCGTGGGAGGCATAGGATGAAGATGGTCTCTCTCAAACAACCCTGCAACCAAATAACAAAGAGTCTCTTGTGTCCCCAACACACCCAATACAATGGTAAATTGTATAGGTGCACTAGTTCGGCGAAGAGGTGGTGATACAAGTGCAATATGGATGGTACATATAGGTTTTTGTAATATGAAAATATAAAAATAGCAAGGTAACTAAAGATAAAAGTGAGCGAAAACGGTATTGCAATGCGTTGAAACAAGGCCTAGGGTTCATACTTTCACTAGTGCAAGTTCTCTCAACAATAATAACATAATTGGATCATATAACAATCCCTCAACATGCAACAAAGAGTCACTCCAAAGTCACTAACAACGGAGAACAAACAAAGAGATTATTGTAGGGTACGAAACCACCTCAAAGTTATCCTTTCTGATCGATCTATTCAAGAGTCCATAGTAAAATAACATGAATATATTCTTTCCATTCGATCTATCCTAGAGTTCGTACTAGAATAACATCTTAAGACACATATCAACCAAAACCCTCATGTTACCTAGATACTCTAATGCCACCTCAAGTATCCGTGGGTATGATTATACGATATGCATGACGCAGTCTCAGATTCATCTATTCAACCAACACAAAGAACTTCAAAGAGTGCCCCAAAGTTTCTACCGGACAGTCAAGACGAAAACGTGTGCCAACCCCTATGCATAAGTTCACAAGGTCACGGAACTCGCAAGTTGATCACCAAGACATACATCAAGTAGATCATGTGAATATCCCATTGTCACCACAGATAAGCACATGCAAGACATACATCAAGTGTTCTCAAATCCTTAAAGACTCAATCTGATAAGATAACTTCAAAGGGAAAACTCAATCCATTACAAGAGAGTAGAGGGGGAGAAACATCATAAGATCCAACTATAATTGCAAAGCTCGCGATACATCAAGATCATGCCGAATCAAGAACATGAGATGGAGAGAGAGAGATCAAACACATAGCTACTGGTACATACCCTCAGCCCCGAGGGTGAACTACTCCCTCCTCGTCATGGAGAGTGCCGGGATGATGAAGATGGCCACCAGTGATGGATCCCCCTCCAGCTAGATGCTGGAATGGGGTCTGATATGTCTCCGTCCTATCTATAATTTTTGATTGTTCCATGCCAATATTCTACAACTTTCATATACTTTTGGCAACTTTTTATACTATTTTTGGGACTAACATATTTATCCAGTGGCCAGTGCCAGTTCCTGTTTGTTGCATGTTTTTTGTTTTGCAGAAAACCCATACCAAACGGAGTCCAAACAGAATAAAAACTGATGGAGATTTATTTTGGAATATTTATGAATTTTGGGAAGTGGAATCATCGCGAGATGGTGCCCAAGGGGGGCACGAGGTAGGGGGCACTCCCCTGACCCTCGTGGCAACCCCGTAAGGCGGTTGGAGCCCTTCTTTCTCCACAAGAAAGCTAATATCCAGATATAGATCGTGTTAAAATTTCAGCCCAATCGGAGTTACGGATCTCCGGGAATATAAGAAACGGTGAAAGAGAAGAATCTGAGAACGCAGAAACAGAGAGAGACAGAGAGACAGATCCAATCTCGGAGGGGCTCTTGCCCCTCCCATGCCATGGAGGCCAAGGACCAGAGGAGAAACCCTTCTCCCATCTAGGGAGGAGGTCAAGGAAGAAGAGGAAGAAGGGGGGCCCCTCTCCCCCTCTCCTCCGGTGGCGCCGGAATGCCGTTGTGGCCATCATCATCATCACCGCGATCTTCACCAACACCTCCACCATCTTCACCAACATCTCCATCACCTTCCCCCCTCTATCTACAGTGGTCCACTCTCCCGCAACACGCTGTACCCTCTACTTGAACATGGTGCTTTATGCTTCATATTATTATCCAATGATGTGTTGCCATCCTATGATTTCCGAGTAGATTTTCGTTGTTCTATCGGTGGTTGATGAATTGCTATGATTGATTTTATTTTCTTGTGGTTATGTTGCTGTCCTTTGGTGCCCATCATATGATTGCGCGCATGGATCACACCCTAGGGTTATTTGTATGTTGATAGGACTATGTATTGGAGGGCAAGAGTGACAGAAGCTTCAACCTAGCATAGAAATTGATGCATACGAGATTGAAGGGGGACCAATATATCTTAATGCTATGGTTGGGTTTTACCTTAATGAACATTAGTACTTGCGGATGCTTGCTAATAGTTCCAATCATAAGTGCATAGAATTCCAAGTAAGGGATGCCATGCTAGCAGTGGCCTCTCCCACATAATACTTGCTATCGGTCTAGTAAAGTAGTCAATTGCTTAAGGGACAATTTCGCAACTCCTACCACCACTTTTCCACACTTGCTATATTTACTTTAGTTGCTTCTTTACCTTAACAGCCCCTAGTTTTATTTTCATGCTCTTTACTTTCTTGCAAGCCTTTCCGAAAACACCTACAAAGTACTTCTAGTTTCATACTTGTTCTAGGTAAAGCGAACGTCAAGCGTGCGTAGAGTTGTATCGGTGGTCGATAGAACTTGAGGGAATATTTGTTCTACCTTTAGCTCCTCGTTGGGTTTGACACTCTTACTTATCGAAAACTGTTGCGATCCCCTATACTTGTGGGTTATCAAGACCTTTTTCTGGCGCCGTTGCCGGGGAGCAATAGCGTGGGGTGAATATTCTCGTGTGTGCTTGTTTGCTTTATCACTAAGTAATTTTTATTTGTTGTTCTTAGTTGTTCTTTATCTTTAGTTATGGATATGGAACACGAAATACCAAAAAAATTAGGTGTACTTGCTGCTCATAGAGATGGGGAACCTCCTAAAACCCTCGATGCTGGTTATGTGAAAGATATTATGTACTACTTTAATAATCCTGAGAAAACCCCATTCAATTAGGTAATGGGAGTAATGTTGGATCAACGTGAATACTTTAGGGATTATCGCTTGACACAAAAGGGAAACTATTATGGGATCAAATTTATATATTGAAGTGGTATGCTAGACAACTATGCTCGGAATATGATTATACTTGTTGCTCTAGGATGAATTCTCCACACCTCCCCTTTTCATGCAAATTTAATGATAATGAAACCTTGGCTTCTTATGCTAGAGGTATATATGATTACTATGATGTGGAACAAATAGAAGAATTTGTTGCTTTTATGGGTGCTTATGAAATTGAATCTATGTTTAAAGAGTTTGATGATATTGATGATGCTTGTTATAGATCTGAAAATTTAGCTATCCTCAAATATTGCTATAAGAATTATGAATACAATTATGAAATTAATGCACTTATTAAGAAAGTCTCCGCTGTCCAAGAAGATACTAATATTTTGCAGGAATCTATGGAAGAAGAAGTTGGTGACACTGTGAGCTCATTGGATGAAAAAGATGAGGAGGAGAGCGAAGAACAAAAGGAGGAAGAGCGGATTGATCACCCGTGCCCACCTTCTAATGAGAGTAACTCTTCAACTTATACATTGTTTAATTCCCCTTCGTGCTTACCGAAGGATGATTGCTATGATGACTGTTATGATCCCTATGATTCTTTTGAAATATCCCTTTTTGATGATGCTTGCTATGCTTATGGCCAAGATGCCAATATGAATTATGCTTATGGAGATGAACTTTCTATAGTTCCTTATGATAAACATGAAATTGTTGCTATTGCACCCATGCATGATAGTCCTATTATCTTTTTGAATTCTCCCGATTATACTATATCAGAGAAGTTTGCACTTATTAAGGATTATATTGATGGGTTGCCTTTTACCGTTGCACATGATGATTTTGATAAATATAATATGCATGTGCTTGCTGCTCCTACTTGCAATTATTATGAGAGAGGAACTATATCTCCACCTCTCTATGTTTCCAACATGATAAAATTGCAAGAAACTGTTTATACTATGCATTGGCCTTTACTAGGTGTGCATGAATTGTTATTTTATGACATGCTGATGCATAGGAAGAGATTTAGACTTCGTCATTGCTTGATATATGTTGCTTTGTGCTCACTACTAAATTACAAATCATTGTTAATTAAAATTGGCTTTGATATACCTTGGGATCCGGGTTGATTCACTACTTGAGCACTATATGCCTAGCTTAATGGCTTTAAAGAAAGCGCTGCCAGGGAGACAACCTGGAAGTTTTAGAGAGTCATTTATTTCTGTTGAGTGATTTCATATAGTTTAAAAACAACAAAAATAAAGAGGGGAATCCAAAACTTTTCAAAAAGGAAAGTGAAAGTGAGAAAGACAAGCATTGTTGAAGTGGGAGAGCTCCTTGAACTTTGTTCATGCTCACGGCAACTTTGTGAATCTTGATTACAGAAAATTTTCAACAAAAATAATTATCCCCTTGTACAATCCCATTGTATTATAAAAATAATGTGCCAAGATTTGCCTTTAGGATGTTTACATTTGCTTGATGGTTTGTACGGTGCAGGACAGAAACTTTGGCTGTAGTGCACGATTTTACATTTTTAGCTGGAACGTCAAATGGTTCTGATTCTTTTTGCACTGTCTTCCTATACAAAGGTTTTATTTTTCCTAATTTTGGTAGAATTTTTCAAGTATCAGAAGTATGGTGAATGTTCAGATTATTACGGGCTGTTCTGTTTTAGACAGATTCTGTTTTTGATGCATAGTTTGCTTATTTTGATGAAACTATCAATTTATATTAGTGGATTAAGCCATGAAAAAGTTATCTTACAGTAGACACAATGCAAAAACAAAATATGAATTGGTTTTCAACAGTACTTAGAGTAGTGATTTGCTTTATTATACTAACGGATCTTACCGAGTTTTCTGTTGAAGTTTTGTGTGGATGAAGCGTTCGATGATTGAGAAGGTCTCGATGTGAGAAGAAGGAAGAGAGGCAAGAGCTCAAGCTTGGGGATGCCCGAGTCACCCCAAGTAAATATTCAAGGAGACTCAAGCGTCTAAGCTTGGGGATGCCGGGGAGGCATCCCCTCTTTCTTCAACAAATATCGGTATGTTTTCGGATTCGTTTCGTTCATGCGACATGTGCAAGTCTTGGAGCGTCTTTTCCATTTAGGTTTTTCTTTTTCTTTTTATGCACCATGCTGGTATGAGATAGTCCTTGGTTGATTTATAGAATGCTCATTGCACTTCACTTATATCTTTTGAGTATGGCTTTATAGAATGCTTCATGTGCTTCACTTATATCATTTGAAGTTTGGATTGCCTGTTTCTCTTCACATAGAAAACCGCCATTTGTAGAATGCTCTTTTGCTTCACTTATATTTGTTAGAGCACGGGCATATCTTTTGTAGAAAGAATTAAACTCTCGTGCTTCACTTATATCTATTTAGAGAGATGACATGAACTGGTCATTCACATGGTTTGTCATAAAATCCTACTTAAACTTGTAGATCGCTGAATATGATATGTTTGATTCCTTGCAATAGTTTTGTGATATAAAGATGGTGATATTAGAGTCATGCCAGTCAAGTAATTGTGAAATTGAGAAATACTTGTGTTGAGGTTTGCAAGCCCCGTAGCATGCATGTATGGTGAACCGTTATGTAACGAAGTCGGAGCATGAGGTGTTATATTGATTGTCTTCCTTATGAGTGGCGGTCGGGGACAAGCGATGGTCTTTTCCTACCAATCTGTCCCCTAGGAGCATGCGCGTAGTACTTTGTTTTGATGACTAATAGATTTTTGCAATAAGTATGTGAGTTCTTTATGACTAATGTTGAGTCCATGGATTATACGCACTCTCACCCTTCCACCATTGCTAGCCTCTCTAGTACTGCGCAACTTTCGCCGGTACCATAAACCCACCATATACCTTCCTCAAAACAGCCACCATACCTACCTATCATGGCATTTCCATATCCATTCCGAGATATATTGCCATGCAACTTCCGTCATCATCATATACATGACTTGAGCATCATTGTCATATTGCTTTGCATGATCGTAAGATAGCTAGCATGATGTTTTCATGGCTTGTCCATTTTTTGATGTCATTGCTACGCTAGATCATTGCACATCCCGGTACACCGCCGGAGGCATTCATATAGAGTCATATCTTTGTTCTAGATATCCAGTTGTAATATTGAGTTGTAAGTAAATAAAAGTGTGATGATCATCATTATTAGAGCATTGCCCAAAAAAAGAGGCCAAATAAGCCTAAATAAAAAAAGGGGGCCAAAGAAGCCCGCAAAAAAAGGGCAATGTTACTATCGTTTTACCACAGTTGTGCTTCAAAGTAGCACCATGTTCTTCATATAGAGAGTCTCTTGAGTTATCACTTTCATATACTAGTGGGAATTTTCATTATAGAACTTGGCTTGTATATTCCAACGATGGGCTTCCTCAAATGCCCTAGGTCTTCATGAGCAAACAAGTTGGATGCACACCCACTTAGTTTCAGTTTGAGCTTTCATATACTTATAGCTCTAGTGCATCCGTTTCATGGCAATCCCTACTCCTCACATTGATATCTATTAATGGGCATCTCCATAGCCCGTTGATACGCCTAGTTGATGTGAGACTTTCTCCTTTTTTGTCTTCTCCACATAACCCCCACCATCATATTCTATTCCACCTATAGTGCTATGTCCATGGCTCACGCTCATGTATTGCGTGAAAGTTGAAAAGGTTTGAGAAACGTCAAAGTATGAAACAAGTGCTTGGCTTGTCATCGGGGTTGTGCATTATGTGAATGCTTTGTGTGGTGAAGATGGAGCATAGCCAGACTATATGATTTTGTAGGGATGAGCTTTCTTTGGCTATGTTATTTCAATAAGACATAATTACTTGGTTGGTATGCTTGAAATATTATTGTCTTTATGTCAAAGGATAGATTATTGCTTTGAATCACTCGTATCTTAATATTCATGCCATGATTAGATTATATGATCAAGATTATGCTAGGTAGCATTCCACATCAAAAATTATCTTTTTTATCATTTACCTACTCGAGGACGAGCAGGAATTAAGCTTGGGGATGCTGATACGTCTCCGTCGTATCTATAAATTTTGATTGTTCCATGCCAACATTCTACAACTTTCATATACTTTTGGCAACTTTTTATACTATTTTTGGGACTAACATATTGATCCAGTGCCCAGTGCCAGTTCCTGTTTGTTGCATGTTTTTTGTTTCGCAGAAAACCCATATCAAACGGAGTCCAAATGGAACAAAAACTGACGGAGATTTATTTTGGAATATTTATGAATTTTGGGAAGTGGAATCATCGCGAGACGGTGCCCGAGGGGGGCACGAGGTAGGGGGGTGCGCCCCAGGGTGTCAGGCACGCCCCTCACCCTTGTGGCCACCCCGTAAGGAGGTTGGATCCCTTCTTTCGCCACAAGAAAGCTAATATCCAGATAGAGATCATGTTAAAATTTCAGCCCAATCGGAGTTACGGATCTCCGGGAATATAAGAAACGGTGAAAGGGAAGAATCTGAGAATGCAGAAACAGAGAGAGACAGAGAGACAGATCCAATCTTGTAGGGGCTCTCGCCCCTCCCATGCCATGGAGGCCAAGGACCAGAGGGGAAACCCTTCTCCCATCTAGGGAGGATGTCAAGGAAGAAGAGGAAGAAGGGGGCCCCTCTCCCCCTCTCCTCCGGTGGCGCCGGAATGCCGCCGTGGCCATCATCATCATCACCGCGATCTTCACCAACACCTCCGCCATCTTCACCAACATCTCCATCACCTTCCCCCCTCTATCTACAGCGGACCACTCTCCCGCAACCCGCTGTACCCTCTACTTGAACATGGTGCTTTATGCTTCATATTATTATCCAATGATGTGTTGCCATCCTATGATGTCCGAGTAGATTTTCGTTGTCCTATCGGTGGTTGATGAATTGCTATGATCGATTTAATTTGCTTGTGGTTATGTTGCTATCCTTTGGTGCCCATCATATGATTGCGCGCGTGGATCACACCCTAGGGTTAGTTGTATGTTGATAGGACTATGTATTGGAGGGCAAGAGTGACAGAAGCTTCAACCTAGCATAGAAATTGATGCATACAGGATTGAAGGGGGACCAATATATCTTAATTCTATGGTTGGGTTTTACCTTAATGAACATTAGTAGTTGCAGATGCTTGCTAATAGTTTCAATCATAAGTGCATAGAATTCCAAGTAAGGATGACATGTTAGCAGTGGCCTCTCCCACATAATACTTGCTATCGGTCTAGTAAAGTAGTCAATTTCTTAAGGGACAAATTCGCAACTCCTACCACCACTTTTCCACACTCGCTATATTTACTTTAGTTGCTTCTTTACCTTAACAACCCCTAGTTTTATTTCCATGTTCTTTACTTTCTTGCAAGCCTTTCCGAAAACACCTACAAAGTACTTCTAGTTTCATACTTGTTCTAGGTAAAGCGAATGTCAAGCGTGCGTAGAGTTGTATCGGTGGTCGATAGAACTTGAGGGAATATTTGTTCTACCTTTAGCTCCTCATTGGGTTCGACACTCTTACTTATCAAAAACTATTGTGATCCCCTATACTTGTGGGTTATCAAGAGGGTCCTGATTGGTTTTTGGTGGCTACAGAGGCTTGCGGCGGTGGAACTCCCAATCTAGGTTTCTTTCTGGAAGTTTGGGTATATATAAGAGGTGTTGCAGTCGGGAACAAGTCAGGGGGGTCCTCGAGATGGCCATGAGGTAGGGGGCGCCCCCAGGGGTGTGCCCCCACCCTCGTGGGTGCCTCGGGACTCTTCTGGCCAATCTCCAATACTCCATGGGCTTCTTCTGGTCAAAAAATATCTCCGTGAAATTTCAGGTCAATTGGACTCCGTTTGGTTTTCCTTTTCTGCGATACTCAAAAACAAGGAAAAAACACAAACTGGCACTCGGCTCTAGGTTAATAGGTTAGTCCCAAAAATCATATAAAATAGCATATAAATGCATATAAAACATGCTAGATGGATAATATAATAGCACGGAACAATAAAAAATTATAGATACGTTGGAGACGTATCAAGCTTCCCCAAGCTTAATTCCTGCTCATCCTCGAGTAGGTAAATGATAAAAACAAATTTTTTGATGTGGAATGCTACCTAACATATTTATCCATGTAATTCTCTTTATTGTGGCAAGAATATTCAGATCCGAAAGATTCAAGACAAAAGTTTTATATTGACATAAAAATAATAATACTTCAAGCATACTAACAAAGTAATCATGTCTTCTCAAAATAACATGGCCAAAGCAAGCTATCTCTACAAAATCATATAGTATGGCTATGCTCTATCTTCATCACACAAAATATTTAAATCATGCACAAACCCAATGACAAGCCAAGCAATTGTTTCATACTTTCGATGTTCTCCAACTTTTTCAATCTTCACGCAATACATGAGCATGAGCCATGGACATAGCACAATAGGTGGAATAGAATGGTGGTTGTGGAGAAGACAAAAAGAGGAAGAAGATAGTCTCATATCAACTAGGCATATCAACGGGCTATGAAGTTACCCATCAATAGATATCAATGTGAGTGAGTAGGGATTGCCATGCAACAGATGCACCAAAAGAAACTAAGTGGGTGTTCATCCAACTCGCTTGCTCATGAAGACCTAGGGCATTTTGAGGAAGCCCATCATTGGAATATACAAGCCAAGTTCTATAATGAAAGATTCCCACTAGTATATGAAAGTGACAACATAGGAGACTCTCTATCATGAAGATCATGGTGCTACTTTGAAGCACAAGTGTGGTAAAAGGATAGTAGAATTGCCCCTTCTCTCTTTTTCTCTCATTTTTTTGGGCCTTCTCTTTTTTTGTGGCCTCTTTTTTTCTCTTTTTATTATTTTTCATCCAGAGTCTCATCCCGACTTGTGGTGGAATCATAGTCTCCATCATCCTTTCCTCACATGGGACAATGCTCTAATAATGATGATCATCACACTTTTATTTACTTACAACTAAAAAATTACAACTTGATACTTAGAATAAAATATGACTCTATATGAATGCCTCCGGCGGTGTACCGAGATGTGCAATGACTCATGAGTGACATGTATGAAAGAATTATGAACGGTGGCTTTGCCACAAATATGATGTCAACTACATGATCATGCAAAGCAATATGACAATGATGAAGCGTGTCATAATAAATGGAATGGTGGAAAGTTGCATGGCAATATATCTCAGAATGGCTATGGAAATGCCATAATAGGTTGGTATGGTGGCTGTTTTGAGGAAGGTATATGGTGGGTGTATGATACCGGCGAAAGGTTCATGGTATTAGAGAGGTTAGCAATGGTGGAAGGGTGAGAGTGCGTATAATCCATGGACTCAACATTAGTCATAAAGAACTCACATACTTATTGCAAAAATCTATTAGTTATCAAAACGAAGTACTACGCATATGCTCCAAGGGGGATAGATTGGTAGGAAAAGACCATCGCCCGTCCCCGACCGCCACTCATAAGGAAGACAATCAATAAATAAATCATGCTCCGACTTCATCACATAATGGTTCACCATACGTGCATGCTACGGGAATCACAAACTTTAACACAAGTATCTCTCAAATTCACAACTACTCAACTAGCATGACTCTAATATCACCATCTTCATATCTCAAAACAATCATCAAGTATCAAACTTCTCATAGTATTCAATGCACTCTATATGAAAGTTTTTATTATATCCCTCTTGGATGCCCATCATATTAGGACTAGTTTCATAACCAAAGCAAATTACCATGCTGTTTAAGACTCTCAAAATAATATAAGTGAAGCATGAGAGTTCAACGATTTCTTCAAAATAAAACTACTGCCATGCTCTAAAAAGATATAAGTTAAGTACTAGAGCAAACGACAAACTACTCCAAAAGATATAACTGAAGATCAATGAGTAGCCGAATAATTATACAACTATCTGAAGACTCTCTAACATTTAAGAATTTTAGATCCTGGGATATTATTCAAACATCAAGCAAAGCAAAATAAAATAGAATGACGCTCCAAGAAAAACACATATCATGTGGTGAATAAAAATATAGCTCCAAGTAAAGTTACCGATGAACGAAGACGAAAGAGGGATGCCATCCGGGGCATACCCAAGCTTAGGCTCTTGGTTGTCCTTGAATATTACCTTGGGGTGCCTTGGGCATCCCCAAGCTTAGGATCTTGCCACTGCTTATTCCATAGTCCATCGAATCTTTACCCATAACTTGAAAACTTCACAACACAAAACTCAACAGAAAACTCATAAGCTCTGTTAGTATAAGAAAATAAATCACCACTTAGGTACTGTTGTGAACTCATTCTAATTTCATATTGGTGTAATATCTACTGCATTTCAACTTCTCTATGGTTCATACCCTCCGATACTACTCATAGATTCATCAAAATAAGCAAACAACACAATGAAAACAGAATCTGTCAAAAACAGAACAGTCTGTAGAAATCTGGAGGTTTCGAATACTTCTGTAACTCCAACAATTCTGAAAAATTAGAACGACCCAGATAATTTGTATATTGACCTACTGCAGTTGGAATTGGTATTTTATCACTCTCTGGTAAAAAATGAAAAATATCTTCGTGAGCGCATACTTTCTGTTTTTATCAGCAAGATCAAACAACAATCACCCAAGAAGATCCTAAAGGCTTTACTTGGCACTTTATTGAAACAAAAGCTATAAAACATGATTAATACAGTAGCTTAATCATGTGAACACCCAAAAACAGTAGGTAAAGGTGTTGGGTTGTCTCCCAACAAGCGCTTTTCTTTAATGCGTTTTTAGCTACGCATGATGATGACAATGATGCTCACGTAAAAGATAAGAATTGAAACATAACGGGAGCATCATGAAGCATATGACTAGCACATTTAAGCCTAACCCACTTCCTATGAATTGGGAGCAAACAACTTATCGGAACAAGAATCAACTTGCATAGGAAGGTAAAGCAAGCAATAGTTCAAGATTTTCAACATGTAGAGAGGAAATTTGATATTATTGCAACTCCTACAAGCATATATTCCTCCCTCATAATAATTTTCAGTAGCATTATGAATGAATTTGACAATATAACCATCACATAAAGCATTATTTTCATGATCCCCAAGCATATAAATTTTACTACTCACCACATAAGCAAAATTCTTCTCATGAATAGTAGTGGCAGCAAACTCAACAAAATAACTATCATGTGAGGCATAATCCAATTGAATGTTAAAATCATGATGACAATTTTCATGGATATCATTATTCTTTATAGCATACATGCCATCACAATAATCATCATAGATAGGAGTGATGTTTTCATCATAATAAATTTTCTCATCAAAACTTGGGGGACAAAAAATATCATCTTCATCAAACATAGCATCCCCAAGCTTGTGGCTTTGCATATCATTAGCATCATGGGTATTCAAAGAATTCATACTAACAACATTGCAATCATGATCATCATCCAAAGATTTAGTGCCAAACGTTTTAATACATTCTTCTTCTAACACTTTGGCACAATTATCGGAATCCTTATTTTCACAAAAGACATAAAAAAGATGAAGCATATGAGGCACCCTCAATTCCATTTTTTGTAGTTTTTTTATAGACTAAACTAGTGATAAAACAAGAAACAAAAATATTCAATTGCAAGATCTAAAGATATACCTTCAAGCACTAACCTCCCTGGCAACGGCGCGAGAAAAGAGCTTGATGTCTACTACACAACCTTCTTCTTGTAGACGTTGTTGGGCCTCCAAGTGTAGAGGTTTGTAGGACAGTAGCAAATTTCCCTCAAGCGGATGACCTAAGGTTTATCAATATGTGGGAGTCATAGGATGAAGATGGTCTCTCTCAAACAACCCTGCAACCAAATAACAAAGAGTCTCTTGTGTCCCCAACATGCCCAATACAATGGTAAATTGTATAGGTTCAGTAGTTCGGCGAAGAGATGGCGATACAAGTGCAATATGGATGGTAGATATAGGTTTTTGTAATATGAAAATATAAAAATAGCAAGGTAACTAAAGATAAAAGTGAGCGAAAATGGTATTGCAATGAGTTGAAACAAGGCCTAGGGTTCATACTTTCACTAGTGCAAGTTCTCTCAACAATAATAACATAATTGGATCGTATAACAATCCCTCAACATGCAACAAAGAGTCACTCCAAAGTCACTAACAACGGAGAACAAACGAAAAGATTATTGTAGGGTACAAAACCACCTCAAAGTTATCCTTTCTGATCGATCTATTCAAGAGTTCGTAGTAAAATAACACGAAGCTATTCTTTCCGTTCGATCTATTCTAGAGTTTGTACTAGAATAACACCTTAAGACACAAATCAACCAAAACCCTAATGTCACCTGGATACTCCAATGTCACCTCAAGTATCCGTGGGTATGATTATATGATATGCATCACACAGTCTCAGATTCATCTATTCAACCAACACAGAGAACTTCAAAGAGTGCCCCAAAGTTTCTACCGGAGAGTCAAGACGAAAACGTGTGCCAACCCCTATGCATAAGTTCACAAGGTCACGGAACTCGAAAGTTGACCACCAAAACATACATCAAGTAGATCACGTGAATATCCCATTGTCACCACAGATAAGCACATGCAAGACATACATGAAGTGTTCTCAAATCCTTAAAGACTCAATCCGATAGGATAACTTCAAAGGGAAAACTCAATCCATTACAAGAGAGTAGAGGGGGAGAAACATCATAAGATCCAACTATAATAGCAAAGCTCGTGATATATCAAGATCGTGCCGAATCAAGAACACGAGAGAGAGAGAGAGAGATCAAACACATAGCTACTAGTACATACCCTCAGCCCCGAGGGTGAACTACTCCCTCCTCGTCATGGAGAGGACAGGATGATGAAGATGGCCACTGGTGATGGATCCCCCCTCCGGCAAGGTGCCGGAACGGGGTCCCGATTGGTTTTTGGTGGCTACAGAAGCTTGCGAGGTGGAACTCCCGATCTAGGTTTCTTTCTGGAAGTTTGGGTATATATAAGAGGTGTTGGAGGCGGGAACAAGTCAGGGGGTTCCCGAGGTGGACACAAGGTAGGGGGTGCACCCAGGGGGTAGGGCGCGCCCCCACCCTCGTGGGTGCCTCGGGACTCTTCTGGACCATCTCCAATACTCCATGGGCTTCTTCTGGTCCAAAAATAATCTCTATGAAATTTCAGGTCAATTGGACTCCGTTTGGTTTTCCTTTTCTACGATACTCAAAAACAAGGAAAAAACAGAAACTGGCACTTGGCTGTAGGTTAATAGGTTAGTCCCAAAAATCATATAAAATAGCATATAAATGCATATAAAACATCCTATATGGATAATATAATAGCATGGAACAATCAAAAATTATAGATACGTTGGAGACGTATCAGTGATAAATCCACGTAGTCCGATTGCCTGGTTCGCTGCGGTAAACACCTCCTTTAAGGACCAAAATCTTGGTTCAAGAGTGTTTAGGTTTCAACCCGAATACCCCCGTACTACCTACGTGGGGGCTGAAGCCGACGACTGGCCAACTCTCAGATTTAATAAAATGGCCGCACGGGAGGTAAAATTTTAAAATAAACAACAAGCATTATATTACATACTAGCCTTGTTTTCATCATATAGGACGGGATAACATGAAGGTATTCATTAAAAGATAATGTCTTTTGAACACTGGCCCTCTACAATGTGGGATCCCTTCAGGACATCCTCAAAATATCGCTCAGGCGTACAGTGGTCCTTGCCCGCGGGCGGTCCCTCAGTCGCGAGCTTGACGGTGCCCATCTTCGCCCACTGCATCTTGACACGGGCGAAGGCCATTCACGCACCTTCGATGCAGACCGACCGCTTGATGGCGTCAAGCCGAGGGTAGGAATTGACCAGTCGCTTCACGAGTCCGAAGTAGCTGCTGGGCAGGGCGTCAGCAGGCAATAGACAAATTATCAAATCCTTCATGGCCAGTTCGGCCACCCTATGCAGTTCGGTCAGTTGCTTCAGCTGATCGCTAAAGGGCACTGGATGTTCTAGCGCAAGGTATTGCGACTAGAACAACTTCTCCATTGAGCTCCCCTCTTCGGCTTGGAATAACTCCGCTGTGTCAGCAACACTGCGCGGTAGATCCGCAAACGCTCCTTGAGAACTCCAAATCCGGGTTAGTAAGAGGTACCTTTTCTTCGCAAACTTGCTCAGCATAATAAAGGCCTTACCCGCTGCGATTTTGCTGGCTTCCTGGATCTCCTGTAGGGCACTCCGGGCTTTGGCCCGTGTCTCTTGCGCGCTTTGGCGTGCCTTAGCAAGTTCAAACTCTTGGTCCAAAATCTTGCGCTCCAAGGACTCGCATTTCTTTGCGGCATCCTGGAGCTCCTACTGGGCCTCCCCAACCCTTGACTCATGCTTTTCACGGGCGGCTTATTCCTTCGCCTCTCTCTCTTGGGCCTCGGCCAACGACTTCTTGAGGGTCTCCACCTCGGTCGCAGCTCCTACGAGATATCATGATAGTATGATCAACATACACAATTCATATCTTTCTACATCCGAATAGACCATTGCATACCTTGCTGGACCTCTAGTTGTTTTTTAACATGGCCGAGCTCTTTCTCGGCCCGCTCCAAACTCTGCTTCAGTTTAGAGACTTCGGCAGAATGAGAGGTCATAGCTAGCATCGACACCTGCTTATTCATATAGACATATATTGGTTAGTCTCCTGCAAAATTATTTAACCCTCAGTCCGGCTTCTCTTTTCGAGCACCGGACAGTGTCTCAGGGGCTACTATCTATACTATGATATTATATTTTTCATAAATTACGTCGCATACCTGAAAGCCTGTCAGAAGGCTGGTGCAGGCTTCGGTCAGTCCTCTCTTAGCGGGCCGAACCCTCTCAACCACCGTACCCGTGAGGGTACGGTGTTCTTCAACAATGGAAGCACTTTGCAGTGCTTCCAGTAAAGTATCCGGTGCCTATGGATGGACAGAGGTCACCGGCAGAATAGGTGCACCTCCTTCTCGCGAAGGGGGCTGCTTCCCTGATTCCGGAGCCGTATGGACCTCCGAAATAGTGTTCGGCTGGGGGCCGAATTGGACATGGCCCCAATCGCCAGTCTCCGGGGGGATTTGCTCCCCCATGTGTCCGGCGGCAGAGGTCTCGCCTTCTGGCGCCGCCCTGACGGCCTCCTGTTCCTCTCCCTGGCCTGGGAAGGTCCTTTGGGACAACACCTCGGTGTCGTCCGTGGCTGATACGTCTCCAACGTATCTACAATTTTTGATTGTTCCATGCTATTATATTATCTGTTTTGGATGTTTATGGGCTTTATTATACACTTTTATATTATTTTTGGGACTAACCTATTAACCCAGAGCCCAGTGCCAGTTTCTATTGTTTCCTTGTTTTAGAGTATCACAGAAAAGGAAAATCAAACGGAGTCCAATTGACCTGAAACTTCACGGAACTTATTTTTGGACCAGAAGAAGCCCACGGAGTATCGGAGATGGACCAGGAGAGTCTCGGGCTGCCCACGAGGGTGGGGGGCGCACCCACCCCCCTGGGCGCGCCCCCTGCCTCGTGGACAGTCTGGAGGTCCATCGACGTACTTCTTCCTCCCATATATACCCATATACCCTAAAAACTTCGGGGAGCACAATAGATCGGGAGTTTCGCTGCCAGAAGCCTCCGTAGCCACCGAAAAACAATCTAGACCCGTTCCGGCACCCTGCCGAAGGGGGGAACCCTCACCGGTGGCCATCTTCATCATCCCGGTGCTCTCCATGACGAGGAGGGAGTAGTTCTCTCTCGGGGCTGAGGGTATGTACCAGTAGCTATGTGTTTGATCCCTCTCTCTCATGTTCTTGAGGTGATACAATCTTGATGTATCGCGAGCTTTGCTATTATAGTTGGATCTTATGATGTTTCTCCCCCTCTACTCTCTTGTAATGGATTGAGTTTTCCCTTTTAATTTACCTTATCGGATTGAGTCTTTAAGGATTTGAGAACACTTGATGTATGTCTTGCATGTGCGTATCTGTGGTGACAATGGGATATCACGTGATTCACTTGATATATGTTTTGGTGATCAACTTGCGGGTTCCGTGACCTTGGGAATCTATGCATAGGGGTTGGCACATGTTTTCGTCTTGACTCTCTGGTAGAAACTTTGGGGCACTCTTTGAGGTTATATGTGTTGGTTGAATAGATGAATCTGAGATTGTGTGATGCATATCATATAATCATACCCACGGATACTTGAGGTGACATTGGAGTATCTAGGTGACATTAGGGTTTTGGTTGATTTGTGTCTTAAGGTCTTATTCTAGTATGAACTCTAGGGTTGTTTGTGGCACTTATAGGAATAGCCCAACGGATTGATTGGAAAGGATAACTTTGAGGTGGTTTCGTACCCTACCATAATCTCTTCATTTGTTCTCCGCTATTAGTGACTTTGGAGTGACTCTTTGTTGCATGTTGAGGGATAGTTGTATGATCCAATTATGTTATTATTGTTGAGAGAACTTGCACTAGTGAAAGTATGAACCCTAGGCCTTGTTTCAACGCATTGCAATACCGTTTGTGCTCACTTTTATCATTAGTTACCTTGCTATTTTTATATTTTCAGATTACAAAAACCTATATCTACCATCCATATACCACTTGTATCACCATCTCTTCGCCGAACTAGTGCACCTATACAATTTAACATTGTATTGGGTGTGTTGGGGACACAAGAGACTCTTTGTTATTTGGTTGCAGGGTTGCTTGAGAGAGACCATCTTCATCCTACGCCTCCCACGGATTGATAAACCTTAGGTCATCCACTTGATGGAAATTTGCTACTGTCCTACAAACCTCTGCACTTGGAGGCCCAACAACGTCTACAAGAAGAAGGTTGTGTAGTATACATCAAGCTCTTTTCTGGATCCGTTGCCGGGGAGGTTAGTGCTTGAAGGTATATCTTTAGATCTTGCAGTCGAATCTTTTTGTTTCTTGTTTTATCACTAGTTTAGTCTATAAAAGAAAATTACAAAAAAATGGAATTGAGGGTACCTCATATGCTTCATCTTTTTAATATCTACCATGAAAATAAGGATTCTGATAATTGTGCTCAAGTGCTAGAAGAAGAATGCATTAGAATGTTTGGCACTAAATATTTGAATGATGAGCATGATTGCAATGTTGTTAGTATGAATTCCTTGAATATCCATGATGCTAATGATATGCAAAGCCACAAGCTTGGGGAAGCTATGTTTGATGAAGATGATATTTTTTGTCCCCCAAGTTTTGATGAGCAAATTTATTTTGATGAAAGCATGCCTCCTATTTATGATGATTATATTGATGAAAGTGGATTTGGAGAGGTCATGACTTTTTTTAGTAATGATTCCACTATTCCGGAAGAGGTTCCAATTGATTATGAGAACAAAGTTGCTATCTATGATGATTATTGTGATGACTTGTATGTTATAAAGAATAATGATATCCATGAAACTTATCATCATGATTTTAATTTTCAATTGGATTATGCCTCACATGATAGTTATTTTGTTGAATTTGCTCCCACTATCCCGAATGAGAAGAAATTTGCTTATGTGGAGAGTAATAAAAATTCTATGCTTGTGCATCATGAAAATAGTGCTTTATGTGAGAGTTATATTGTTTAATTAATTCGTGATGCTACTGAAAATTATTATGAGGGAGGAATATATGCTTGTAGGAATTGCAATAATATCAAGTTTCCTCTCTATGTGCTTAAAGTTTTAAAGTTATGCTTGTTTTGCCTTCCTATGCTAGTTGATTATTGTTCCCATAAGTTGTTTTCTCACAAAATCCCTATGCATAGGAAGTGGGTTAGACTTAAATGTGCTAGTCATATTCTCCAAGATGCTCTCTTTATGTTACAATTCTTATCTTTTATGTGAGCATCGTTGAAATCATCATGCCTAGCTAGGGGCTTTAAACGATAGCGCTTGTTGGGAGGAAACCCACTTTTATTTTAGTTCCTTGCTTTTTTCTCATGTTTAGCAATAAATAATTTATCTAGCCTCTGTTTTGGTTGGGTTTTTTGTGTTTAATTAGTGTTTGTGCCAAGTAGAACCTTTGGGAAGTCTTGGGGAAAGTCTTTGCGATCATGCTGTAAAAAACAGAAACTTTAGCGCTCACGAGAATTGCTGCCATTTTTATTTGGAGAGCTATATTTAGTTAATTATTTTTTCAGATTATTAATAGATAAATTCCTCACTTCCAGAAATTTATTTTAGAATTTTTGGGGTTCCAGAAGTTTGCGTTAGTTATAGATTACTACAGACAGTTCTGTTTTTGACAGATTCTGTTTTTCGTGTGTTGTTTGCTTATTTTAATGGATCTATGGCTAGTAAAGAGTTTATAAACCATAGAGAAGTTGGAATACAGTAGGTTTAAAACCAATATAAATAAAGAATGAGTTCATTACAGTAGCTTGAAGTGGTGTTTTGTTTTCTTTCGCTAACGGAGCTTACTAGTTTTCTGTTAAGTTTTGTGTTGTGAAGTTTTCATGTTTTGGGTAAAGATTCAATGGACTATGGAATAAGGAGTGGCAAGAGCCTAAGCTTGGGGATGCCCAAGGAACCCCAAGGTAATATTAAAGGACGACCAAAAGCCTAAGCTTGGGGATGCCCCGGAAGACATCCCCTCTTTCGTCTTCATTCATCGGTTACTTTACTTGGAGCTATATTTTTATTCACCACATGATATGTGTTTTGCTTGGAGCATCAATTTATTTTATTTTGTTTTTCTTGCTGTTTGAATAAAGTACCAAGATCTGAAATCATTTAATGTTAGAGAGTCTTCACATAGTCGCATAATTATTCGACTACTAATTGATCTTCACTTACATCTTTCGGAGTAGTTTGTCATCTGCCCTAGTGTTTCACTTATATCTTATAGAGCACGGTGGTGGTTTTATTTTATAGAAATTAATGAACTCTCATGCTTCACTTATATCATTTTGAGAGTATTTAGAACAGCATGGTAATTTTCTTTGGTTATGAATTTATTCCTAATATGATGGGCATCCAAGAGGGATATAATAAAAACTCTCATATAAAGTGCATTGAATACTATAAGAAGTTTGATACTTGATGATTGTTTTGAGATATGAGGATGGTAATATTAGAGTCATGCTAGTGAGTAGTTGTGAATTTGAGAGATACTTGTTTTAAAGTTTGTGATTCCCGTAGCATGCACGTATGGTGAACCGTTATGTGATGAAGTCGGAGCATGATTCATTTATTGATTGTCTTCCTTATGAGTGGCGGTCAGAGACGAGCGATGGTCTTTTCCTACCAATCTATCCCCCTAGGAGCATGCATGTTGTACTTTGTTTCGATAACTAATAGATTTTTGCAATAAGTATGTGAATTCTTTATGACTAATGTTGAGTCCATGGATTATACGCACTCTCACCCTTCCACCATTGCTAGCCTCTCTAGTACCGCGCAACTTTCGCTGGTACCTTAAACCCACCATATACCTTCCTCAAAACAGACACCATACCTACCTATTATGGCACTTCCATAGCCATTCCGAGATATATTGCCATGCAACTTTCCACTATTCCGTTATTATGACACGCTTCATCATTGTCATATTGCTTTGCATGATCATGTAGTTGACATCGTATTTGTGGCAAGGCCACCGTTCATAATTCTTTCATACATGTCACTCACGAGTCATTGCACATCCTGGTACACCGCCGGAGGCATTCATATAGAGTCATATCTTGTTCTAAGTGTCGAGTTGTAATTCTTGAGTTGTAAGTAAATAAAAGTGTGATGATCATCATTATTAGAGCATTGTCCCAGTGAGGAAAGGATGATGGAGACTATGATTCCTCCATAAGTCGGGATGAGACTCTGGACGAAAAATAAAAAAAAGAGGCCATAAAAAAAGAGAAAAGGCCCAAATAAAAAAATGAGAGAAAAAGAGAGAAGGGGCAATGCTACTATCCTTTTACCAGACTTGTGCTTCAAAGTAGCACCATGATCTTCATCATAGAGAGTCTCCTATGTTGTCACTTTCATATACTAGTGGGAATCTTTCATTATAGAACTTGGCTTGTATATTCCAATGATGGGCTTCCTCAAAATGCCCTAGTTCTTCATGAGCAAGCGAGTTGGATGCACACCCAATAGTTTATTTTGTTGAGCTTTCATACATTATAGCTCTAGTGCATCCGTTGCATGGTAATCCCTACTCACTCACATTGATATCTATTGATGGGCATCTCCATAGCCCGTTGATACGCCTAGTTGATGTGAGACTATCTTCTCCTTTTTGTCTTCTCCACAACCACCATTCTATTCCACCTATAGTGCTATGTCCATGGCTCACACTCATGTATTGCGTGAAGATTGAAAAAGTTTGAGAACATCAAAAGTATGAAACAATTGCTTGGCTTGTCATCGGGGTTGTGCATGATTTAAATATTTTGTGTGGTGAAGATAGAGCATAGCCAGACTATATGATTTTGTAGGGATAGCTTTCGTTGGCCATATTTTTTTGAGAATACATGATTACTTGGTTAGTATGCTTGAATTATTATTATTTTTATGTCAGTATTAAACTTTTGTCTTGAATCTTATGGATCTGAATATTCTTGCTACAATAAAGAGAAATACATGATGAATATGTTAGGTAGCATTCCACATCAAAAATTCTGTTTTTATCATTTACCTACTCGAGGACGAGCAAGAAATAAGCTTGGGGATGCTGATACGTCTCCAATGTATCTATAATTTTTGATTGTTCCATGCTATTATATTATCTGTTTTGGATGTTTATGGGCTTTATTATACACCTTTATATTATTTTTGGGACTAACCTATTAACCCAGAGCCCAGGGCCAATTTCTGTTTTTTTCCTTGTTTTAGAGTATCACAGAAAAGGAAAATTAAACGGAGTCCAATTGACCTGAAACTTCACGGAACTTATTTTTGGACAAGAAGAAGCCCACGGAGTATCGGAGATGGACCAGGAGAGTCCCAGGCTGCCCACGAGGGTGGGGGCGCGCCCACCCCCCTGGGCGTGCCCCCCTGCCTCATGGATAGCCCGGAGGTCCACCGACGTACTTCTTCCTCCCATATATACCCATATACCCTAAAATCTTTGGGGAGCACAATAGATCGGGAGTTCCACCACCAGAAGCCTCCGTAGCCACCGAAAACCAATCTAGTCCCGTTCTGGCACCTTGCCGGAGGGGGAACCCTCACCGGTGGCCATCTTCATCATCTCGGTGCTCTCCATGACGAGGAGGGAATAGTTCTCCCTCAGGGCTGAGTGTATGTACCAGTAGCTATGTGTTTGATCTCTCTCTCTCTCTCTCTCTCTCTCTCTTGTTCTTGAGGTGATACGATCTTGATGTATCACGAGCTTTGCTATTATAGTTGGATCTTATGATGTTTCTCCCCCTCTACTCTCTTGTAATGGATTGAGTTTTGCCTTTGAAGTTATCTTATCGGATTGAGTCTTTAAGGATTTGAGAACACTTGATGTTTGTGTTGCATGTGCGTATCTGTGGTGATAATGGGATATCACGTGATTCACTTGATGTATGTTTTGGTGATCAACTTGCGGGTTCCGTGACCTTGGGAATCTATGCATAGGGGTTGTCACACGTTTTCGTCTTGACTCTCAGGTAGAAACTTTGGGGCACTCTTTGAGGTTCTATGTGTTGGTTGAATAGATGAATCTAAGATTGTGTGATGCATATCGTATAATCATACCCAGAGATACTTGAGGTGACATTGGAGTATCTAGGTGACATTAGGGTTTTGGTTGATTTGTGTCTTAAGGTGTTATTCTAGTACGAACTCTAGGGCTGTTTGTGGCACTTATGGGAATAGCCCAACGGATTGATTAGAAAGAATAACTTTGAGGTGGTTTCGTACCCTACCATAATCTCTTCTTTTGTTCTCCGCTATTAGTGACTTTGGAGTGACTCTTTGTTGATTATATTGGGTGTGTTGGGGACACAAGAGACTATTTGTTATTTGGTTGCAGGGTTGCTTGAGAGAGACCATCTTCATCCTACGCCTCCCACGGATTGATAAACCTTAGGTCATCCACTGGAGGGAAATTTGCTACTGTCCTACAAACCTCTGCACTTGGAGGCCCAACAACGTCTACAAGAAGAATGTTGTGTAGTAGACATCGGTGGCCATGGGAGAGGAGGCCTCCGGAAGTGATCTGCTGTCCATCACATTGGGATCCAGCGAGTTCCCTGAAGATGAGGATCGCTAGGGGCGGGCGTGAGCTGGACTGCAGCGCATGATTTGACACATTAAAACCTTGAAATAAAGAAGTTGGATATATGTGATCATAGGTGCTTTTGAGTACTTATGATTCGGCCAGGGGCTTCTCCCTAGGGCGCCACTCAGAGTTGCTGTCCATATCCAACGCAGAGTTGTCCGCGAGGGGGACCCTCCCCTTCTTGGATGCCTCTGCCTCCAGATCCGTGGAGGCCCCCTTTTCTTCCTTCCCCCCTCAGGGAAAGTTACTTTCCTCCTCCTCGTCGTCATCCTCAGCAGTGGGGAGGAATGGGTTTCAGCGTCTTCGGACGTCACGGTCCTCGGTCGTCTTCGGCCATGTCTCATTGGCCTTGAAAAGCACCTTCCAGATGCCTTTGTACGTGACGCCGAAGAACTGTTGCAGGGTCTGGTGCTTGGCCGGATCGAACTCCGACAGATTGCAGGTCCCGCTCTGGCAAGGAAGTATCCGACGAAAGAGCATCACCTGGATCACATTGACAAGTTTGATGTTCTTGTCCACCATGCTCTTGATGCGCATCTGCAGCACAACCAGCTCATCCGACGATGCCCAATCCAGGCCCTTCTCCTGCCAGGAGGTGAGCCGCATTGGGGCCCCGGATTTGAATTTGGGGGCCACGGCCCAAGTGGTGTCGCGGGGCTCTGTAACGTAGAACCACTGATTTTGCCACCCCTTGACGGTCTCCACGAAGGTACCTTTGGGCCATGGGACATTGGACAACTTGCTCACCATAGTGCCTCCACACTATGCGTGCTGACCGCCCACCACCTTCGGCTTCACGTTGAAGGTCTTCAGCCATAGTCCGAAGTGGGGTGAGATGCGGAGGAAGGCCTCGCACATGAAAATGAATGCTGAGATGTTGAGGAAGGAATTGGGGGCTAGATCATGAAAATCTAGCCCGTAGTAGAACATGAGTCCGCAGACGAATGGGTGGAGTGGAAATCCCAGCCCGTGGACGAAGTGGGGGATGAACACCACCCTCTCATGGGATTTCGGGGTGGGGACGATCTTCCCCTTGGCCGGAAGCCGGTGGGCGATTTCTGGGGCGAAGTACCCGCCTCCCGGAGCTTCGTAATGTCCTTCTCCGTGACAGAGGAGGCCATCCACTTGCCCTGCGCTCCGAAACCGGACATGGCTGGAGTGCTTTTCTGAGGCATAAAAGATGGGAGCTTGGGCGCTGGAGCTCGAGAATGGATGGGCAGAGAGAAGGTAGGCGTGGGTGAAAGAGGTGAATCCTTATCTCTTTATAGAGGCAGCGAATATCAAGCACCTCCCCACTCGCCTATTCCCCAAAGGCCATGCAGGCGACGCGGTTGGATTCCCCATGCCCGTATTGATGAGAATCTGATACGTCTCCAACGTATCTATAATTTTTGATTGCTCCATGCTATTATATTATCTGTTTTGGATGTTAATGGGATTTATTTTACACTTTTATATCATTTTTGGGACTAACCTATTAACCGGAGGCCCAACCCAAATTGCTATTTTTTTGCCTATTTCAGTGTTTCGCAGAAAAGGAATATCAAACGAAGTCCAAACGGAATGAAACCTTCGGGAATGTGATTTTCTCAACAAACGTGATCCAGGAGACTTGGAGTGGGAGCCAAGAAACAATCAAGGAGGCCACGAGGCAGGGGGCGCTTACCCCCCTGGGCGCGCCCTCCACCCTCGTGGGCCCCTCATTGCTCCACCGACCTACTTCTTCCTCCTATATAAGTCCACGTACCCCGCAAACATCCAGGAGCACCACTAAAACCTAATTCCACTGCCGCAACCTTCTGTACCCGAGAGATCCCATCTTGGGGCCTTTTCCAAAGCTCCGCCAGAGGGGGCATTGATCACGGAGGGCCTCTACATCAACTCCATGGCCTCTCCGATGATGTGTGAGTAGTTTACCTCAGACCTTCGGGTCCATAGTTATTAGCTAGATGGCTTCTTCTCTCTCTCTGGATCTCAATACAAAGTTCTCCTCGATCTTCTTGGAGATCTATTCGATGTAATCTTCTTTTGTGGTCTGTTTGTCGAGATCCAATGAATTGTGGGTTTATGATCAAGTTTATCTATGAACAATATTTGAATCTCCTCTGAATTCTTTTATGTATGATTGGTTATCTTTGCAAGTCTCTTCGAATTATCAGTCTGGTTTGGCCTACTATATTGATCTTTCTTGCAATGGGAGAAGTGCTTAGCTTTGGGTTCAATCTCGCGGTGTCCTTTCCCAGTGACAGCAGGGGCATCAAGTCACGTATTGTATTGTTGCCATCGAGGATAAAAGGATGGGGTTTATATCATATTGCATGAGTTTATCCCTCTACATCATGTCATCTTACTTAAAGCATTACTCTGTTCTTATGAACTTAATACTCTAGATGCATGCTGGATAGCGGTCGATGTGTGGAGTAATAGTAGTAGATGCAGAATCATTTCGGTCTACTTGTCTCGGACGTGATGCCTATATACATGATCATACCTAGATAATCTCATAACTATGCTCAATTCTATCAATTGCTCGACAGTAATTCGTTTACCCACCGTAATACTTATGCTCTTGAGAGAAGCCACTAGTGAAACCTATGGCCCCCGGGTCTATCTTCCATCATATTAATCTTCCGCCAACACGCTATTTTTTGTCGTCTTTTATCTTTGCATTATTTACTTTTACCCTTTATCACTAAAATACCAAAAATAGTATCTTATCATATATATTAGATCTCACTCTCGTAAGTGACCGTGAAGGGATTGACAACCCCTTTATCGCGTTGGTTGTGAGGTTCTTATTTGTTTGTGTAGGTGCATGGGACTCAAGCGTGGTCTCCTACTGGATTGATACCTTGGTTCTCAAAAACTGAGGGAAATACTTACGCTACTTTACTACACCACCCTTTCCTCTTCAAGGGAAAACCCACGCAGTGCTCAAGAGGTAGCAAGAAGGATTTCTGGCGCCGTTGCCGGGGAGATCTACGCCAAGTCAAGACATACCAAGTACCCATCACAAACTCTTATCCCTCGCATTACATTATTTGCCATTTGCCTCTCGTTTTCCTCTCCCCCACTTCACCCTTGCCATTTTATTCGCCTCTTTCCCGTTTGTTATCTTGTACCATGGCCGATCCAAAAGGGCTAATGGTTCTCTCTCGGGTTTTACTTTGGATAGTCCTTCTGTCCTCTCTAAACTCATAAATAATGATGCTATGGAAAGACCTATCGGGGTTATCAATGAGAGTTTGAATAATTTTGATGAAGATGATCCCGGAATTTTTTGTTTTCTACTTGATTAATTTTTGAAAGACGCTTGGGACATGCTATTAAGGAACCGAGCTAGCTATGTGCCACAATATCAAATTGAGGTTTACCTGAAAAGCTTTTATATTGGTCTACCCTCTTCGTTCAAACAGATTCTAGATTCTATCTTTGAAGAAGGTTTTCTTGAGGGGGATCCCATTGATACTTACGAAAAGATGAAAACTATATTTGGTCACCCCATGCGTGAGAAGGTTGAATCTACCTCTGTTTTGTGCTTTTATCAAAATGAAATTATCAAAGAAATGAAGGCTAGCTTAGATGCCAATTTCCGTAACGTGCTTAATCTTTCTTCCACCATTAACGGCCATGTGCTATCTCAAAATATAAAGATAAATGCTATAGAATAGAAATTTTCTCTTTTCTTTCCTAATACCAAAGATAGCAATACTTAGATCTATCCTTGTTTTTATGCCTAGCTAGGGGTGTTAAACGATAGCGCTAGTTGGGAGGCAACCCAATTTTATTTTTATTCCTTGATTTTTGCTCCTGTTTAGTAATAAATAAATAATCTAGCCTTCGTTTTGGTTGTGTTTTCTGTGTTTAATTAGTGTTTGTGCCAAGTAGAACCGTTGGGAAGACTTGGGGAAAGTCTTTTTGATCTTGCTGTAAAAAACAGAAACTTTAGCGCTCACGAGAATTTCTGCCATTTTTATTTGGAGAGTGATATTTAGTTAATTTTTTTGAATATGATTAATAGATAAATTACTCACGTCCATCAATTTATGCTAGAATTTTTGGGGTTCCATAAGTTTGCGTTAGTCACAGATTACTACAGACTATTCTGTTTTTGACAGATTCTGTTTTTTCGTGTGTTGTTTGCTTATTTTGATGAATCTATGGCTAGTAAAATAGTTTATAAACCATAGAGAAGTTGGAATACAGTAGGTTTGACACCAATATAAATCAATAATGAGTTCATTACAGTACCTTGAAGTGGTCTTTTCTTTTCTTTCGCTAACGGAGCTCACGAGATTTTCTATTTTGAGTTTTGTGTTGTGAAGTTTTCAAGTTTTGGGTAAAGATTTGATGGATTACGGAACAAGGAGTGAAAAGAGCCTAAGCGTGGGGATGCCCAAGGCACCCCAAGGTAAAATCCAAGGGCACCAAAAAGCCTAAGCTTGGGGATGCCCCGGAAGGCATCCCCTCTTTCATCTTCGTCTATCGGTAACTTTACTTGGAGCTATATTTTTATTCACCACATGATATGTGTTTTGCTTGGAGCGTCTTGTATGATTTGAGTCTTTGATTTTTATTTTGCCAAAATCATCCTTTATGTACACACCTTTTGAGAGAGACACACATGATTCGGAATTTATTAGAATACTCTATGTGCTTCACTTATATCTTTTGAGCTATATAGTTTTTGCTCTAGTGCTTCACTTACATTTTTTAGAGCATGGTGGTGGTTCTATTTTATAGAAATAATTGATCTCTCATGCTTCACTTATATTATTTTGAGAGTCCTTTAGACAACATGGAAATTTGCTTTTAAGAATAATAAAAACTTTCACATAAGTGCATTGAATACTAAGAGAAGTTTTTGATGCTTGATAATTGTTTTGAGATATGGAGGTAGTGATATTAAAGTTGTGCTAGTCGAGTAGTTGTGAATTTGAGAAATACTTGTGTTGAAGTTTGTGATTCCCATAGCATGCACGTATGGTGAACCGTTCTGTGATGAAGTTGGAGCATGATTTATTTATTGACTGTCTTCCTTATGAGTGGTGGTCGGGGACGAGCGATGGTCTTTTCCTAGCAATCTACCCCCTAGGAGCATGCGCGTAATACTTTACTTCGATAACTAATAGATTTTTACAATAAGTATGTGAGTTCTTTATGACTAATGTTGTGTCCATGGATTATACGCACTCTCACCTTTCCACCATTGCTAGCCTCTCTAGTATCGCACAACTTTCGCCCGTACCATAAACCCACCATATACCTTCCTCAAAACAGCCACCATACCTACCTATTATGGCATTTCCATAGCCATTCCGAGATATATTGCCATGCAACTTTCCACCGTTCCGTTATTATGACACGCTTCGTCATTGTCATATTTCTTGCATGATCATGTAGTTGACATCATATTTGTGGCAAAGCCACCGTTCATAATTCTTTCATACATGTCACTCATGCATCATTGCACATCCCGGTACACCGCCGGAGGCATTCACATAGAGTCATATTTTATTCTAAGTATTGAGTTGTAATTCTTGAGTTGTAAGTAAATAAAAGTGTGATGATCATCATTATTAGAACATTGTCCCGGTGAGGAAAGGATGATGGGGACTACGATTCCCCCACAAGTCAAGATGAGACTCTGGACGAAAAAAGAGGCCAAAAAAGAAGAAAGAAGGCCCAAATAAAAAATAAAATAAAAAAAGAATGAGAGAAAAACAGAGAAGGGACAATGTTACTATCCTTTTTCCACACTTGTGCTTCAAAGTAGCACCAAGATCTTCATGATAGAGAGTCTCCTATGTCGTCACTTTCATATACTAGTGGGAATTTTACATTATAGAACTTGGATTGTATATTCCAATGATGGGCTTCCTCAAAATTGCCGTAGGTCTTCATGAGCAAGCAAGTTGGATGCACATCCACTTAGTTTCTTTTGTTGAGCTTTCATACACTTATAGCTCTAGTGCATCCGTTGCATGGCAATCCCTACTCACTCACATTGATATCTATTGATGGGCATCTCCATAGCCCGTTGATACGCCTAGTTGATGTGAGACTATCTTATCCTTTTTGTCTTCTCCACAAACACCGTTCTATTCCACATATAGTGCTATGTCCATGGCTCACGCTCATATATTGCGTGAAGATTGAAAAAGTTTGAGAACATCAAAAGTATGAAACAATTACTTGGCTTGTCATCGGGGTTGTGCATGATTTAAATATTTTGTGTGGTGAAGATAGAGCATAGCCAGACTATATGATTTTGTTGGGATAACTTTCTTTGGCCATGTTATTTTGAGAAGACATAATTTCTTAGTTAGTGTACTTGAAGTATTGTTATTTCTATGTCAATATTAAACTTTTATCTTGAATCTTTCAAATCTGAACATTCATGCCACAATAAAGAAAAATTACATTGAGAAATATGTTAGAAAGCATTCCACATCAAAAATTCTTCTTTTATCATTTACCTACTCGAGGACGAGCAGGAATTAAGCTCGGGGATGCTTGATACGTCTCCAACGTATCTATAATTTTTGATTGCTCCATGCTATTATATTATCTGTTTTGGATGTTAATGAGCTTTATTTTACACTTTTATATCATTTTTGGGACTAACCTATTAATCGGAGGCCCAACCCAAATTGCTGTTTTTTTGCCTATTTTAGTTTTTCGCAGAAAAGGAATATCAAACGTAGTCCAAACGGAATGAAACCTTCAGGAACATGATTTTCTCAACAAATGTGATTTAGGAGACTTGGAGTGGGAGCCAAGAAACAACCAAGGAGGCCACGAGGTAGGGGGCCCCTCGTTGCTCCACCGACCTACTTCTTCCTCCTATATAAGTCCACGTGCCCCGCAAACATCCAGGAGCACCATGAAAACCTTATTCCACCGTCGCAACCTTCTGTACCCGAGAGATCCCATCTTGGGGCCTTTTCTAGAGCTCCGCCGGAGGGGGCATTGATCACGGAGGGCCTCTACATCTACTCCATGGCCTCTTCGGTGATGTATGAGTAGTTTATACCTCAGACCTTCGGGTCCATAGTTATTAGCTAGATGGCTTCTTCTCTCTCTTTGGATCTCAATACAAAGTTCTCCTTGATCTTCTTGGAGATCTATTCGATGTAATCTTCTTTTGCGGTGTGTTTGTCGAGATCCGATGAATTGTAGGTTTATGATCAAGTTTATCTATGAACAATATTTGAATCTCCTCTGAATACTTTTATATATGATTGATCATCTTTGCAAGTCTCTTCGAATTATCAGTTTGGTTTGGCCTACTAGATTGATCTTTCTTGCAATGGGAGAAGTTCTTAGCTTTGGGTTCAATCTTGCAGTTTCCTTTCCCAATGACAGCAGGCGTAACAAGGCACGTATTGTATTGTTGCCATCGAGGATAAAAAGATGGGGTTTATATCATATTGCATGAGTTTATCCCTCTACATCATGTCATCTAACTTAAAGCATTACTCTGTCCTTATGAACTTAATACTCTAGATGCATGCTGGATAGCGGTCGATGTGTGGAGTAATAGTAGTAGATGCAGAATCGTTTCGGTGTACTTGTCTCGGATGTGATGCCTATATACATGATCATACCTAGATATTCTCATAACTATGCTCAATTCTATCAATTGCTCGACAGTAATTCGTTTACCCACCGTAATACTTATGCTCTTGAGAGAAGCCACTAGTGAAACCTATGGCCCCTGGGTCTATCTTCCATCATATTAATCTTCCGCCAACAAGCTATTTTCTGTCGTCTTTTATCTTTGCATTATTTACTTTTACTCTTTATCACAAAAATACCAAAAATATTATCTTATCATATCTATCAGATCTCAGTCTCGTAAGTGACCGTGAAGGGATTGACAACCCCTTTATCACGTTGGTTGGGAGGTTCTTATTTGTTTGTGTAGGTGCGTGGGACTCGAGTGTGGTCTCCTACTGGATTGATACCTTGGTTCTCAAAAACTGAGGGAAATACTTACACTGCTTTAGTGCATCACCCTTTCCTCTTCAAGGGAAAACCAAGGCAGTGCTCAAGAGGTAGCAGAATCCTGCAATAAGGGGACACGATCTCTGCTTTGACAAGACATGCCAATGAAAACCACATCTCAAAACATGGAATAGGAGGCTAAAAATGGTCCGAAATAATGACTGGGCGGAGACGTGGCGTCTCACTACAAAAATGTCAGTAGATGGGACTTGTTAAATATTATACTCTTTATGGAGTTTGTTTTGCAGAGCCGGAAATGTTCTCTGTGTTCGAGGACTACTTTGAAATATTCGGAGGAGGAACCCGCCTTGCAATGCCGAAGACAATCTACGTGCCGGACACCTCGTCATTAAAGCCTGGTTTAGGGGCTACTGAGGGAGTCCTGGATTACGGGGTCCTCGGGCGTCTGGCCTGTGTGACATGGGCCAGACTGTTGGGCCATGAAGATACAAGATAGAAGACTTCCTCCCGTGTCTGGATGGGACTCTCCTTTGCGTGGATGGCAAGCATGGCATCCAGATGTATTATTTCCTTTCTCTATAACTGACTTTGTATAACCCTAGGCCCCTCCGGTGTCTATATAATACGGAGGGTTTAGTCCATAGAGACAATCACAATCACACACGCTAGACTTCTAGGGTTTAGCCACAACGATCTCGTGGTAGATCAACTCTTGTAATCCTCATACTCATCAAGATCAAATCAAGCAGGACGTAGGGTATTACCTCCATAAAGAGGGCCCGAACCTGGGTAAAACATCGTGTCCCCTGTCTCCTATTACCATCGACCTTAGACGCACAGTTCGGGACCCCCTACCCGAGATCCGCCGATTTTGACACCGACAAGTACTAAGCAAAATAAGATGCATAAAGGACAAACAACACATGCAATCAAATAAGTGATTGATATGGCCATCATCATCTTGTGCCTTTGATCTCCATCTCCAAAGCACCGTCATGATCACCATCGTCACCGGCTTGACACCTTGATCTCCATCGAAGCATCGTTGTCGTCTCACCAACTATTGCTTCTATGACTATCGCTACCGCTTAGTGATAAAGTAAAGCAATTACATGGCGATTTCATTTCATACAATAAAGCGACAACTATATGGCTCCTGCCAGTTGCCGATAACTGTGTTACAAAACATGATCATCTCATAAAACAATTTATATAATCATGTCTTGACCATATCACATCACAACATGCCCTGCAAAAACAAGTTAGACGTCCTCTACTTTGTTGTTGCAAGTTTTACGTGGCTGCTACGGGCTTAGGAAGAACCCTTCTTACCTACGCATCAAAAAACCACAACGCGGTATAGTGATTGCTTTTTGATCTTCAGAAAGAACCCTGTTCATTGAATCCGATTCAACTAAAGTTGGAGAAACAAACACCCACTAGCCACCTATTTGCGAAGCAGGTCCGTCGCGTAAGCGTACGCGCAATGTTGGTCTGAGCCACTTCATCCAACAATACAGCTGAATCAAGAATCAACTAGTGACGGAAAGCAATATGTATATACCGACATCCACAACTCATTTTTGTTCTACTCATGCATATAACATCTACACATTGACCTAGCTCAGATGCCACTATTGGGGAACGCAGTATTTCAAAAAATTCCTACGATCACGCAAGATCTATCTAGGAGATGCATAGCAATGAGAGGGGGAGAGTATATCTACGTACCCTCGTAGACCGAAAGCGATTGATGTAGTCGAACGTCTTCGCGATCCAACCGATCAAGTACCGAATGCACGGCACCTCCGTGATCTACACATGTTCATCTCGGTGACGTCCCTCGTACTCTTGATCCAGTTGAGGCCGAGGGAGAGTTTCGTCAGCACGACGGCGTGATGATGGTGATGATGAAGTTACTGACGTAGGGCTTCGCCTAAGCACTACAACGATATGACCGAGGTGGAATTCTATGGAGCAGGCACCGCACACGGCTAAACAAATCAACTTGTGTGTCTATGGGGTGCCCCCATCCCCCGTATATAAAGGAGTGGACGAGGGGAGGGCCGGCCCTCTCATGGCTTGCCCAAGGGGGGAGTCCTATTCCAAGTAGGAGTAGGTTTCCCCCCTTCCCTAGTTGGAGTAGGGGAAGAAGGAAGAGGCAGAGGGAGAGAAGGAAAGGGGGCCCGGCCCCCCTCCCAATTCGGATTGGGAATAGGGGTGGGGGCACCCCCACCTTGGCTGCCTCCTCCTCTCTCCCACTAAGGCCCAATAAGGCCCATTGACACCCCAGGGGGTTCTGGTAACCCCCCGGTACTCCGGTAAATGCCTGAACTCATCCGGAACTAGTCCTATGTCCAAACATAGCCTTCAAATATATCGATCTTTATGTCTCGACAATTTCGAGACTCCTCGTCATGTCCGTGATCACATCCGGGACTCCGAACTACCTTCGGTACATCAAAACACATAAACTCATCACACCGATCGTCATCGAATGTTAAGCGTGCGGACCCTACGGGTTCGAGAACTATGTAGACATGACCGAGACTCATCTCCGGTCAATAAGCAATATCGGAACCTGGATGCTCATATTGGTTCCTACATATTCCACGAAGATCTTTATCGGTCAAACGGCATAACAGCACACGGTGTTTGTCGGCGTTCTGGGAACGGGGGTCCCCCAGACTTGCCTGCCTGCGGCCTGCGGCGTGGCTCAAAGGGGGGCCCAGTGCGGCCCATCTTCACCAACACAAACTCAAGACCCTCGCGAGGGGCCAAGCCTCGTGGGGGGGACGACGCAGAGCTTCCCCAGGCACGGCCTCATCAGGCTGGCTCGCGAGGAGGCGGAGAGATCAAGGCAGGGTACCTCACGAGGTGCCCGTGACGCAAGCCATGATGGCCAAGAGCGCCAGGAGGGTGCCAGCCTGCGCAGTGTCCTCCTTTCCTCTTTGGTGCAAAGGGGGCAAGCGCAGCCGCAGAGTACCGAGGCATCAAGCAAAGGTTGCCGTTTCGGTGCAACAAGACCAAGACCGGAAGGACTGCAAGACGGAGGCACCAGAGCTTTGCGCAGGCAAGGACTACTTTTGTCAGGGTAGCTAGTACTAGCTGTCCCCCTTCAAATTAGCCCACCATTGTTGGCTCCCTTCCCGCTCGATATTTGGGAAGAGGACCAGGGCCTCTATAAATAGGACCGGCCACCCGCAGGGTAAAGGGATCAAGGGATCAGAGAGAGAGAGAGAGAGAGAAGGGTGACTGAACTCCTCCCAGCAGTTCATCCCCCCAGCCAGGAACAGACCCTCGTGAGGCTGTTCTTCCTTGTATTGTTCATCATCATCTGCCCAAGAGGCAATCCACCACACCACACATTGGAGTAGGGTATTACACCACAACGGTGGCCCGAACCAGTATAAACCTCATGTTCCTCGAGTTATTCTTTCCATAGCTTAGACCTTAACGAGGTGGAGGGGTGCAGGTAGGTAGGAGGCGAAATCTCCGCGCGCACCCCAGTGTTCGAACCTCAAGGGTCTGCCGGAACCCGAAATCCGACATTTGGCGCGCCAGGTAGGGGTGCACCGGAGTTTGCTCTTCCGCCACCACCACGGCCTGCCTCGTGATGAGTAGCGTGTCGCCTGCTCCGGCCGCCGGTGCCAGCACGGGGGCCAGGGGGCTCCGAGCCCTGCAACGGGTACGGTGGCCGGACAAGCTCAAGCCAACGACGCCGCCGCGCTACGGCGGCAAGGCAGATCCGCTGGCCTTCTTGCTGGCGAGCGAGGAGGCCCTCCTCAAAGCCGGAGGTGCCGATAGGGTCGTGGCCAACTGGCTCCCCATGGCCCTCACCGACGCCCCATGCACATGGATGCTCCACCCGCCGGCAGCCTCCGTGGCCTCTCGGGAAGAGCCCCACAACTTCTTCCCCGCCTATCGCGCTACACCAACACCCCCGGTCGTCGCGGCCCTCCTGGGCGGCTCGCAGGCACCGCCTACAAGTCACCACGTCAAGCTGTTCATCCGCCGGGTCAGCGCCGCTTCCATGCGGCAGGGGGCTCCCTGGACCGGGCGGCGCCCGAGACCGGCCTGACCTTCAGTTCGGAGGACCACCCCTCCAACTCGGCCTGCTCGGGTGCGCTCCCCATGTTGTGCACCCCCACCATCTGCCAGGTGGCAGTCACTAGAACCCTCATTGATGGCGGCGCGGGCCTCAGCATGCTCTCGGTCGAGGCCTTCAACCTCCTCTGCATACCCCTGGAACGGCTGCAACCCAGCCGACCCTTCTCAGGCGTTGGGGGCAGATCGTCCAGCTCCTTGGGACAGATCCGGCTCCCAGTAACCTTCGGCACCAACGACAACTTCCGCACGGAGCTGGTCGACTTCGACATTGCCCCCATCGGCCTCCCCTACAACGCCATCCTCGGCTACCCAGCGCTGGCCCAGTTCATGGCCGCGACGCACCCGGCGTACAACCTCATGAAGATGCCCGGGAGCAGCGGTGTCCTCACCGTGCACGGGGACACCGGGGACGCGCTGCGGGTGCTCAAGCTCGCCTTCAAGATGGCGGCGTCGGCACAGCCCGCCGACTTGGAGACCCCCGAGCCCAAGGGGGCTGCACCCGCCAAGAAGAAACAGTTGTTCACCCAAGACAAGGCAGAAACCAAGCAGACACCCGTCGATGAGGACAGGTCCACCAACGCCACTTTCACCATAGGCGCCCACCTCAAACCCGAGCAGGAGGAGGCCCTGGTCGGGTTCCTGCGCGCAAACAAGAAGGTATTCGCTTGGGAGCCTGACCAGTTGGCAGGGATCCCCAGGAGTGTAATCGAGCATCACCTCAACGTGTGCCCCAACGTGCGCCCTATGAAGCAGAAGGCCAGGCGGCAGTCCACAGAAAAGCAGACCTTCATTGTCCAAGAGACCCGCAAATTAGAGGCCGCTGGGGTCATTCACGAGGTCCGATACCCGGATTGGTTGGCCAACCCTGTCGTTGTGCCAAAGAAGGGAGGTAAGGAGCGCATGTGTGTCGACTTCACCAACCTCAACAAAGCATGCCCGCAAGATCCGTTCCCGCTCCCCCGCATCGACCAGATCGTCGATTCCACTGTGGAATGCGACCTGTTATGCTTCTTGGATGCCTTCTCTAGGTATCACCAGATCAAGATGGCGGTAGAAGACGTCAAGAAGACAGCCTTCCTAACCCCATGTGGGGTGTACTGCTACACATGCATGCCATTCGGGCTGCGTAACGCAGGGGCGACCTTTCAGCGGCTGATGCACATCACCTTGGGCCCGCAGCTCGGGAAAAATGTTGAAGTTTACGTCGATGACATTGTGGTAAAGTCTCGGGAGGCCAGGACCTTGATACAAGACCTGGAGGAAACCTTCGCGAGCCTCAACGCAGTGAACCTACGACTCAACCCAGAGAAGTGTGTGTTCGGAGTCCCCTCGGGCAAGCTCTTGGGTTCCCTCATGTCCCGCCGAGGCATCGAGGCTAACCCGGAGAAGGTCAAGGCGGTGGAAGACATGAGCCCGCCAAAGACCCTCAGAGAAACGCAGAAGCTCACGGGGCGCGTGACTGCGCTAGGGTGCTTCATCTCCAAGTTTGGGGAACGAGCGCTGCCCTTCTTCCAGCTAACGAAGAAAAAGGGGCCCTTCGAGTGGACTGAAGAGGCCGACAAGGCGTTCCAGGATCTCAAGAGATACCTGACCAGCCCACCGGTCATGGTGGCTCCGCGCCCTCAAGAGCCCCTGGTGCTTTACCTCGCCACCACTCCCTACTCCGCCAGCGCAGCCTTGGTGGCAGTCAGAGAGGAGCATCGAATCAAAACCGCGACAGCAGCCCGGGACAAGGCAGAACAAGAACAATGAAGGCCCACAGAAACTGCCACCGCGGCTGAGGAGGATCAGCCGCCGTAGAGGGGCGCACCGGAGGCGGAAGAGGCCCCTCTCCCAGATGGCCAGTCTCAGGAGGCCTCATTGCCTCAAGAGGCACCATGGTCTCCGAAGGGAGCCACCAGCACTGACGCACTCCACCTCGTTGAGCACCCAGTGTACTTCGTCAGCACGGTGTTGCGGGATGCAAGGGCACGGTACCCCATGCCTCAGAAACTCCTCCTCATGCTACTGGTGGCCTCGCGCAAGCTGCAGCACTATTTTCAGGGTCACCCCATCAAGGTCGTCTCGTCATACCCCCTGGAGAGAGTGCTCAGGAGCCCTAACTCAGCTGGAAGGGTCGCTGAGTGGGACATAGATCTGCAAGCGTTTCAGCTCGAATTCACCATGACCAGAGTCATCAAGGGAGCAGCGTTGGCGGATTTTGTGGCAGAATGGACGAAGGTGCCAGGCCTCAAGGCCGACGAGGATTGGTCCCTATCCCCGGGAAGCGAGGCGCCAGAAGGCTGGGTCATGTACTTCGATGGGGCGTTCTCCAGGCATGGCGCTGGGGCTGGGGCGGTGCTTAATCGCCCACTCAGGACAAGCTCTATTACGCTGTGCAGCTATGTTTCCAGCAAGGTGAAAAGGTCTCCAACAACATAGCGGAGTATGAAGGTTTAATTGCGGGCTTGAAGGCCGCAGCTGCCCTGGGGGTGAAACACCTCACCATCAAGGGCGATTCGTAGCAACTTGTCAATTTCTCCAACAAGGTGTACGAGCCGAAGGATGAGCACATGGAAGCGTACCTTGCGGAGGTCCGCAGGATGGAGAAGTAGTTCTGGGGGTTGGAGTTGCAGCATGTGCCCCGTGGCACCAATCAGGAGGCCGACGACATTGCCAAACGAGCGTCCAGGCGGCTACCTCAGGAGCCTGGCATTTTCGAGGAGCGGCTCTTCAGGCCCTCAGCCCTGCCGTCATTATAAAACACGGCTCAGACCTGGGAGGAGCTCCCCCAGCCACCTGCCTCAGGAGCTCCGGCCTGTGGCCCGACCTCGGGAGCACGCCTGCTCCTGACGATGGAACCTCAGGAGGGATGTTGGATCGCGGAGCTCCGGAGTTACTTAACACAAGGGACCCTGCCGGAGAAGGAGGAGGAAGCGGAGCGAGTGGCACGCCAGGCCACGGCATACTGCATCAAGGATGGAGAGCTCTACCGGAAGCGACCAAACGATGTATCCCTGCGCTGCATCTCCAGGGAGCAAGGGAAGGAACTGCTGGAAGATATACATGGCGGAGACTGTGGACATCATTTATCATCACGGACCCTCGTCGGCAAGGCGTTCTGCAGTGGGTTTTATTGTCCCACCGCGCTCAATGACGTCGTCGAACTAGTGAAAGCTTGTGAGGCCTGCCAGTTCCACGCCAAGCAGATCCATCAGCCAGCAGGAGGCTTGCAGACTATACCCCTTTTGTGGCCATTCGCAGTCTGGGGGCTGGACATCTTGGGCCCGTTTCCTCGGGCGCCAGGGGGCTACCGCTACCTCTACGTCACCGTGGACAAGTTCACCAAGTGGGCTGAAGTAGAGGCTGTCCGCACCATTCCCGCGGATTCCGCGGTCAAGTTCATCAAGGGCATCGTGAGCCGGTTTGGGGTGCCGAATCGCATCATCACGGACAACGGTTCGCAGTTCACCAGTAACCTCTTCAAAACATACTGTGCTAAACTTGGAACGCAGATATGCTACGCTTCGGTGGCGCACCCCCGAAGCAACGGCTAGAGAGGTCCCGAGGGGCCTCAAGACCAGGACATTCAAGAAGAAGCTGGAGGCCTGCGGCATAGGTTGGTATGACGAGCTTCAGTCCGTGTTGTGGTCCATCCACACAACCGCGACCAAGACGACTGGAGAGACTCCGTTCTTCCTGGTCTACGGAGCCGAAGCGGTCCTCCCTCACGAGGTCAGACGTCGCTCTGCGTGGGTCCTGGCGTTCGACGAGGTGCAGCAGGATGCCATGCGGGGGATGGACCTCATGCTGGGGGAGGAACATCGCCGAGAAGCCGCGCTACGAGCGGCGAGGTACCAACAAGCACTGTGGCGATATCACTGCCGCAACATCCGCCCCAGAACTCTCGAGGTAGGAGACCTTGTGCTCAGGCGGGTTCTCTCCAGGGAGGGGTTGCACAAGCTCTCTCCCATGTGGGAGGGCCCGTTCAAAGTTGTTCATGTTTCCAGGCCCGGCTCCGCGTGCTTGGAGACTCAGGAGGGGTGCCAGTCCAGAACGCATGGAACATCCAGCACCTCCGGAGGTTCTACCCCTAAAAAGGCCCAGAGCCTGTGAAGAAGGCGAATGACTGTGAAGCTATCGCGTTTTGGAAAAGGCCCAGAGCCTGTGAAGAAGGCGAATGCCTGTGAAGCTATCGCGTTTTGGAAAAGGCCCAGAGCCTGTGAAGAAGGTGAATGCCTGTGAAGCTATCACATTTTGGAAAAGGCCCAGAGCCTGTGAAGAAGGCGAATGCCTGTGAAGCTATCACGTTTTGGAAAAGGCCCAGAGCCTATGAAGAAGGCGAATGCCTGTGAAGCTATCGCATTTTGGAAAAGGCCCAGAGCCTGTGAAGAAGGCGAATGCCTGTGAAGCTATCGCGTTTTGGAGAAGGCCCGGAGCCTGTGAAGAAGGCCAACGCCTGTGAAGCTCGCCGCCCGTGACACTCTCACGTAATAATGAGTTGGGGCTGTACACGCCCCGGAGTCTCCGGAGCGCCGGCCTTAGGCCCTGGGGCTCCCTCCCATGCCCAGTGGCAGCACTTAGCTCCGTGCTGGTGAGAAGACGTCGAAGACTAGATTAGGTGCCGGACGCGGCTTTTCATTTGCTTTCCGCAGTTGGCTTGTTCCTTCTCATTCGAAGTTTTATTGAAGTTGTTGCCGTCTTTGGCTTGTGGTTCTTTGACTTTTCACTCTCCTGCCTCGATTTCTCTTGTGCAAGGCCTCGCGAGGGGAGGGGGGCAGCCGAGCGCCCTGGCGAGTGTTCCTATCCTAGTCGTTCAAAGGGTTCGCGACCTGGGCCCATTACAGGAGCACCCCTCCAGTCCGTGCCCCACGGGCACCGCGACACAAACACAGGGCCTGGGTTGGTTGCCCGCCACGGCCGGGGCCGGGAACTATCCACGCGCGGGCACATAGCCGGAAGGTACGATAACGGAAGCAAAACAGTGATTAACAGCAATAACCCAAACACGCCCCCGCGGGGCTCCACACTACTGTCTTTTTGCGCAGGGAAAGGGAAAAGAAAAGAACAAATCAGGCGCGGCTCGCCTCACACCGGCCTGCCGGGAAGACTCGAGCTGCCTCCGAGGCTCAGGCAGACTCCCTCTCGCGCTTCACCAAGGCGCGATGGCGGGCGGACGCGCTAGCACCTCCCAAGCAGATACGACGGCGTGGAGGCTGACCGCGGCCACCGCTAGAGGAGTCGCCGCCTGAAGAAGAACCGGAGAAGCTTGGGGAACCCTGAGCGCCGCCGGTCACACGAGCGCTGTCTTCTCCATCGTCACCGGAGCTGGGTTCCCGGCCGCGGTCGTCGTCCTCGGGGCAGCACCCTCCGCGGCGACCATCTTCCCCAAACACCCTCACGTAGAGGGTTGCATCGCCGTCAAACTTGAAGTGCAGGGTACACCTACGGCCCAGGCCATGCGCGCGAGCAAACGTCTGCCAACCGCGGGCCAGGGCCAGGCTCCCGGCTGCGGAGACCTCCAGTGAAAACCATGAGGCCCGGCTGTAGCAACCGTCGGCCTGAAGCCAGAGGCCGCCCGGTGCGCCGGCCGAGAGATCGCCAAGGAGGAAGCGAGGAAGTGGAAGCCGGGTGCTAGTCGGCTCCGCCGACCACACGACGAACTCCGGCAGCACCTTAGCAGCGCGAAAGCGCGGCATAGGGGGACGCGCAGCCGGAGCGCGCCCCCCGGCCGCAGTAATCCGCCCGTCGCTATGCTGAAAATCGCCTCCACGGCTGCGGGGAGCTGCCGTGGTAGCCACAGGATGTTTGCGAGGGCGCCCTCGGTCGCGCTTGGGCGGGGGAGAGGCGGGCTCAACCTGGCAAGCCTTCCCTTTCTCTGCGACCGAGAACCTCCTCGACGGGGCCATGAAGAAGAAGGAGGAGCAAGGGGAGATGAACTGGAAGGGCACGCGCCGATCCGTACTTATAGCTGGCGAGGGCCAACCGACGGCCCCCACGATCGCAGGTAATTATGACCCGCTTTGCATGCAGGGACTTGTCCAATCCGTGCAGTTGCCGAGGCGCCATGGGGAAGTGGAGGCGCCCACGTCCAATCAACCGCCACGCGGTGCCCAAGACCGCGGGCTGTTAGGGCCCGCGGCGCTTCGCTCTTGCCCTTTCGCCCCCCTACACGGCCAAGTTCGGGCGCGCCTTGGGCCCGGGGGCTACTGTCGGCATTCTAGTAACGGGGGTCCCCAGACTTGCCTACCCGCGGCCTGCGGCGTGGCTCAAAGGGGGGCCCAGCGCGGCCCATCTTCACCAACACAAACCCAAGACCCTCGC
>NC_057806.1:52439223-52477592 GCF_018294505.1 Triticum aestivum | reverse complement strand
AGGCATGACCTCATCAGGCTGGCTCACGAGGAGGCGGAGAGATCAAGGCAGGGTACCTCATGAAGTGCCCGTGACGCAAGCCATGACGGCCAAGAGCACCAGGCGGGTGCCAGCCCACGCAGTGTCCTCCTTTCCTCTTTGGTGCAAAGGGGGCAAGCGCAGCCGTGGAGTACCGAGGCATCAGGCAAAGGTTGCCGTTTCGGTGCAACAAGACCAAGACCGGAAGGACTGCAAGACGGAGGTCATCGTGGAGCCCAAGACGGCGTCACCACCAGAGCTTTGCGCAGGCAAGGACTACTTTTGTCAGGGTAGCTAGTACTAGCTGCCCCCCTTCAAATTAGCCCACCATTGTTGGCTCCCTTCCCGCTCGATATTTGGGAACAGGACCAGGGCCTCTATAAATAGGACCGGCCACCCACTGGGTAAAGGGATCAAGGGATCAGAGAGAGAGAGAGAGAGAGAGAGAGAGAGAAGGGTGACTGAACTCCTCCCAGTAGTTCACCCCCCCAGCCAGGAACAGACCCTCGCGAGGCTGTTCTTCCTTGTATTGTTCATCATCATCAGCCCAAGAGGCAATCCACCACACCACACACTGGAGTAGGGTATTACACCACAACGGTGGCCCGAACCAGTATAAACCTCGTGTTCCTCGAGTTATTCTTTCCATAGCTTAGACCTTAACAAGGCGGAAGGGTGCAGGTAGGTAGGAGGCGAAATCTCCACGCGCACCCCAGTGTTCAAACCTCAAGGGTCTGCCGGAACCCGAAATCCGATAGTGTTCCCTTTGTCATCGGTATGTTACTTGCTCGAGATTCGATCGTCAGTATCTCAATACCTAGTTCAATCTCGTTACCGACTAGTCTCTTTACTCGTTCCGTAATGCATCATCCCGCAACTAACTCATTAGTCACATTGCTTGCAAGGCTTATAGTGATGTGCATTACCGAGAGGGCCCAAAGATACCTCTCCGATACACAGTGTGAAAAATCCTAATCTTGATCTATGCCAACTTAACAAACACCATCAGAGACACCTGTAGAGCATCTTTATAGTCACATAGTTACGTTTTGACATTTGATACCACACTAAGTGTTCCTCTGGTATTCGGGAGTTGCATAATCTCATAGTCATAAGAACATGTATAAGTTATGGAGAAAGCAATATCAATAAATTAAACGATCATAGTGCTAAGCTAATGGATGGGCCAACTCAATCACATCATTCTCTAATGATGTGATACTGTCCATCAAATGACAACTTTTGTCCATGGCTAGGAAACCTAACCATCTTTCATTAACGAGCTAGTCAAGTAGAGGGATACTAGTGACACTCAGTTTGTCTGTGTATTCACACATGTACTAAGTTTCCGGTTAATACAATTCTAGCATGAATAATAAACATTTATCATGATATAAGGAAATATAAATAACAACTTTATTATTCCCTCCAGGGCATATGTCATTCAGTCTCCCACTTGCACTAGAGTCAATAATCTAGATTACACAGTAATGATTCTAACACCCATGGAGTTTTGGTGCTGATCATGTTTTGCTCGTGAGAGAGGCTTAGTCAACGGGTCTGCAACATTAAGATGTGTATGTATCTTGCAAATCTCTACGTCTCCCTCCTTGACTTGATCGCAGATGGAATTGAAGCATCTCTTGATGTGCTTGGTTCTCTTGTGAAATCTGGATTCCTTTGCCAAGGCAATTGCACCAGTATTGTCACAAAAGACTTTCATTGGACCCGATGCACTAGGTATGTCTCCTAGATCGGATATGAACTCCTTCATCCAGACTCCTTCATTTGCTACATCCGAAGCGGCTATGTACTCCGCTTCACACGTAGATCCCGCCACGATGCTCTGCTTGGAACTGCTCCAACTGATAGCTCCACCATTCAATAAAAATATGTATCCGGTTTGTGACTTAGAGTCATCTGGATCAGTGTCAAAGCTTGCATCGATGTAACCGTTTACGACGAGCTCTTTGTCACCTCCATAAACAAGAAACATATCCTTTGTCCTTTGCAGGTATTTCAAGATGTTCTTGACCGCTGTCCAGTGATCCACTCCTGGATTATGTTGGTACCTCCCTGCTAAACTAATAGCAACGCACACATCAGGTCTGGTACACAACATTGCATACATGATAGAACCTATGGCTGAAGCATAGGGAATGACTTTCATTTTCTCTCTATCTTCTGCAGTTGTCGGGCATTGAGTCTGACTCAACTTCACACCTAGTAACACAGGCAAGAATCCTTTCTTTGATTGATCCATTTTGAACTTCTTCAAAACTTTATCAAGGTATGTGCTTTGTGAAAGTCCAATTAAGCATCTTGATCTATCTCTATAGATCTTGATGCCCAACATATAAGCAGCTTCACCGAGGTTTTTCATTGAAAAATTCTTATTCAAGTATCCTTTTATGCTATTCAGAAATTCAGTATCATTTACGATCAACAATATGTCATCACATATAATATCAGAAATGCTACAGAGCTCCCACTCACTTTCTTGTAAATACAGGCTTCTCCAAAAGTCTGTATAAAACCATATGCTTTGATCACACTATCAAAGTGTATATTCCAACTCCGAGAGGCTTGCACTAGTCCATAAATGGATCGCTGGAGCTTGTACACTTTGTTAGCACCTTTTGGATCGACAAAACCTTCCGGTTGTATCATATACAACTCTTCTTTAAGATATCCATTAAGGAATGCAGTTTTGACATCCATTTGCCAAATTTCATAATCATAAAATGCGGCAATTGCTAACATGATTCGGACAGACTTAAGCATCGCTACCGGTGAGAAGGTCTCATCGTAGTCAACTCCTTGAACTTGTCGAAAACCTTTCGCAACAAGTCGAGCTTTGTAGACAGTGACATTACCATCAATGCCAGTCTTCTTCTTAAAGATCCATTTATTCTCTATGGCTTGCCGATCAACGGGCAAGTCAACCAAAGTCCACACTTTGTTCTCATACATGGATCCTGTCGGTGTCAAAACCAGCGGATCTCGGGTAGGGGGTCCCGAACTGTGTTTCTAAGGCAGATGGTAACAGGAGGCAGGGGACACGATGTTTACCCAGGTTCGGGCCCTCCTACCCGAGATCCGCCGGTTTTGACACCGACATTGGTGCTTTCATTGAGAGTTCCACTGTGTCGCCACCATAAGGTTTGATGGCTCCTTCGATCATCGCTAGCGATGCGGTCCAGGGTGAGGCTTTCCTCCCCAGTTAGATCTTCATATTCGATGGCTTTGCACTGCGGTCCAATTCGCTTGGCCATCTGGAGCAGATTGAGAGCTACACACCTGGCCATCAGGTCAGATTTGGAAACTTGAACTACACGGCCGACATCCATGGAGACTTGATCTTCGACGGATTCAAGCCCAGGTCGGACGCGCCGTACATTCTTGATGAGCATGACGTAACTCTGCCGTCAGATAGTGTTCAGGATATCGCATCCACAGCTACTCCGTCCAGCAATCCGGAGCGAGTTGTGCCATCCGAGAGCGGAGGGATGGACCCCGCCATGGAGGCCGCACTCTCAGCGGTGATAGAGCCGGATACTGACTTCACCCCTTACGAGAGCCGCGTCGCCAAACCACTGGATTCATCTCCGGCCACGAACTCTGAGCCGCTCATATCCGTGCCCGTCGAGTCTGACTGGGTGCCGATCATGGAGTTCACCTCCGCGGACATCTTTCAGCACTCACCCTTCGGGGATGTGCTAAATTCATTAAGGCCTCTCTCCCTGTCAGGAGAACCTTGGTCGAACTATGTCTGACTAGAATGGGATGCAGACAACGAAGAAATTCGCTGCCCACCCACCACCCACTTAGTAGCCATTGTTGACGACTTAACCGACATGCTCGACTTCGGCTCCGAAGACTTTGACGGTATGGACGACGAAGCCAGAGATGAACAGGATCCACCGCCCTCTGGGCACTGGACCACCACCTCCTCATATGATATATACATGGTGGACACCCCCAAAGAAGCCATTGGTGACGAGAAAGCAGAGGATGACCCTTCCAAGAAGCAACCCAAGCGCCGACGTCAGCGGCACCGCTCTAAGTCCTGCCACAATAAGAGCAGTGGTACCGGCACAGGAGATAATAACACTCTGGATAGCGCCGAAGACAACAGCAATCCCCTCCAGCATGGTGTAGAGCTAGAGGACGAACAAGCTAGCCCTTCAGGGCAGGCAGCAGATGGAGAACCGAAGGAGGACAATTACTTGCCTCTCTCCGAAGACGAGGCGAGCCTCGGCGACGACGAGTTTATCGTGCCTGAGGACCCCGTCGACCAAGAGCGCTTCAAGCGCCGGCTTATGGCCACGACAAATAGCCTAAAGAAGAAACAACAACAAGTTCAAGCTGATCAAGACTTGCTAGCACATAGATGGACCGAAGTCCTTGCGGCCAAGGAGCATGAACTCGAGCACTTGTCCAAGAGTTACCCAAAACGCAGGTTGCTACCTCACCTCGAGGAGGAAGCATTGAAACCTCATTCACCAGTGTACTGTGCGGCTGACCGGCCACTACGCGGCCGAGCCAGAGAGGTGTTTCAGCCTAAAGTTCAGTCCACACCCCGTCGCCACTCAGTCAAAGATACTAAGGCCCGGGGCAACACAGAGGACCTGCGAGACATCTTGGACAACAAGGCAAAAATCACAAGGTCAATATACGGGACACGAACACGTGCGCCCACACGGGACGATGATCGTCGCGTCGGATACACCAAGAGTAAATCCGGCCGGGCCAAATACAGCACACAAGACTCATAGGAACTACGTCGGGATATAGCCCGCACAGAGGCACCGCACACCCCCTATGCTTCACTGATGAAGTTATTAATCATGAATTCCCGGAGGGTTTCAAACCCGTAAATATCGAATCATACGATGGCACAATAGATCCCGCTGTATGGATTGAGGATTTCCTCCTTCACATCCACATGGATCGCGGTGACGATCTACATGCCATCAAGTACCTACCACTAAAACTCAAAGGACCAGCTCAGCATTGGCTGAATAGCTTGCCAGCAGATTCCGTCGGCAGTTGGGAGGATTTGGAAGATGCATTTATTGACAACTTCCAGGGCACTTATGTGCGGCCACTGGATGCTGATGACTTGAGCCACATAACCCAGCAGTCAGGGGAATCGGCCAGACAATTCTGGACATGGTTCTTGACTAAGAAAAATCAAATTGTAGACTGTCCGGATGTAGAAGCCCTAGCGGCATTCAAGCATAACATCCGCGACGAGTGGCTCGCCCGCCACCTCGGCCAGGAGAAGCCAAAATCTATGGCAGCCCTCACAACACTCATGACCCGCTTTTGCGCGAGCGAGGACAGCTGGCTGGCTCGCAGCAACAACACATCAAGGAATCCGGATACCTCGGACACCAAAGAGGTCAATGGCAGGCAGTGTCGTAATAGACCGAAGCGCCGCAATAACGGTGATAACACCGAAGATACGGCAGTCAATGCCGGATTCAAAGGCTCTAGATCCGGTCAGTGAAAAAGCCATTCAAAAGAAATACTCTGGCTTCGTCCAGTCTGGATCGCATACTGGATCGCTTGTGTCAAATCCACGTCACCCCTTACAAGCCAGCCAATCACACCAACAGAGAATGCTGGGTGTTCAAGCAGGCCGACAAGTTAAATGCCGAAAACAAGGACAAGGGGCTGCATAGCGATGACGAGGAGGAGCCCCGGCCGCCGAACCCAGGAGGACAGAAGGGGTTTCCCCCACAAGTGAGGAGAGTGAACATGATATACGCAACCCACATTCCCAAGAGGGAGCGGAAGCATGCACTAAGGGACGTCTACACGATGGAGCCCATCACCACGAAGTTCAACCCATGGTCTGCTTGTCCGATCACCTTCGATCGCAGGGACCACCCCACTAGCATCTGACATGATGGATCCGCCACACTTGTCCTCGACCCCATCATTGACAGATTTCACCTCACTCGAGTCCTTATGGACGGCGGCAGCAGCCTGAACCTGCTTTTATCAAGATACAGTGCGAAAAATGGGTATCGATCCCTTAAGGATCAAACCCAGCAAAACCACCTTTAAAGGTGTCATCCCAGGTGTAGAGGCCCATTGCACAGGCTCAATCACGCTGGAAGTGGTCTTCGGATCACCGGATAACTTCCGAAGCGAAGAGTTAATCTTCGACATCGTCCCTTTCATAGTGGGTATCATGCACTGCTCAGACGGACGTCATTTGCAAAATTCAATGCAGTGCCGCATTACCCATACCTCAAGCTCAAGATGCCGGGACCTCGCGGGGTCATAACAGTAAATGGAAACACAGAATGCTTGCTCCGTACAGAAGAGCACACTGCGGCCCTTACAGCAGAGGCACAAAGCAGCCTATTCAGGCAGACCACTCATTCGGTGTTACAGCCCCCGGACACCTTCAAGCAAGTCCGGAACAATCTGCAACAGGATCGCCTGGCGCGATCAGCGCTCGCCTAGCAATCCGGCCCCCGTCCCAGTCCCAGTGCAGCTAAGAAATTCGTGCCGCGCGTACATAACTACACATTGAAAATACCATGGACATAGGCAGGGGCACAATCAGGACACGCCCCGCATTGTGGCTTAACCACACCAGGGGCTGTATACCTTTGACATTCCTTTTCTCTTTTAGGGCCTAACTCCTCGGAAGCCATTTCCAGCAGTCCGATTGCCGGACACATTCCGGAAGCAACAACCAAGGCTGCAAGAAGCTAAGACGAACACGGGAACCGCTAGGTGGTCTCTAGTACTACTTGATATACCCGCTTTTTCACTATTTATGCGTAGCTTGCCTTGGGATAGGACATTTCGTGTTGTCCTACTTCATGCTTATTGCACTACTTGTACCAGTACGCTTCGACGTATTATTAAAATAACAATGCATATTATTAATCTGTCATTGCATTACTTAAGTTTTTTTCTTTCTCTTATATGTCCATTTACGACATCCCGCACCTGCACGCTCGGGTACGGTCAGTACACCAGGGGCTCTCGTTTACCCCCGTAATACGGCGCAAGAAGTCCGAACACTTCTGACAGTGCGGCACCCCGAACTTATAGCATCATATGCATCAGCTCCGAATCATGTCTTGGGTCAAATGTTGGGTTGCCTGGCTCCCATGCTTTGGTACCTTACATTCTGCTATATCGGCTAAGGTAGCGGTGGGAGAACTACTGCGATTGTGTCCCGGTTCTTCCGGACGAGCACCTCAGTAGAGAAAGCCAAAAACTGACTGTCATGATAAGGCAAGAGACTGGTCGCTGTTCGAGAGGTCTCAAGTCCTTAAAGAATTTTCTGCTTCGGGCGAGGAGTCGGCCTTGTCCGGCTTAGGCATGTATAGCGCCCCAAATTTGGCCCTCCGAATACCAGGGGCTTCGCCAAAAATTTAAAATCATAGACTTCTACGGCTAAGTGAGAGTGATAAAGCATTATAGTCTGATTGCCTGGTTCGTTGCGCTGAGCACCTCCCTTGAAGGACCCAAAATTGGGATAAAGAGTGTTCAGATTTACCCCGAACACCCCAGTACTAGCTACATGGGGGCAGAAGTCGACGACTGGCCAACTCTCAGATTTTATAAACGACCGCATAGAAGGTGATATTTTAAATTAAGAAAACGCTGCATGGCGCAAAAGAACTCGTTTCATATTACATGATCACATAGGCATGTTCATTCAAAAATTACATCCTTGGCACACTCATCTACCACTAAGCAGGAACCCTTCAAGACGCTCGGGCAGCGATTCTCCTTGCCCTCCGGTGGCCCCTCCTTCACAAGCTTCACGGCATCCAGCTTTGCCCAGTGCACCTTTGCCCGGGCAAAGGCTCTGCGTGCACCTTCGATGCAGACGGACCGCTTGATGACTTCAAGCCGTGGGCAGGCTTCCACCAGCCGCCTCACCAAACCGAAGTAGCTGCCGGACAAGGGCTCGCCAAGCCACATCTGGACTATAAGGCCCCTCATGGCCTGTTCGACCGCCTTGTGAAGTTCGACCAACTGCTTCAGCTGGTCGCTCAAGGACACGGGGTGTTTGGTCCCAGTACACTAAGACCAGAATAACTTCTCCGTTGAGCTCCCCTCCTCATCCCGGTAAAACTCCACGGCATCCAGCACACTGCGGGGAAGATCTGCAAACGCTCCTGGAGAGCTCCGAACTCGGGTAAGAAAAAGGAAAGTCTCCTTCACATGCTTGCTTTGCATATTGAATGCTTTACCCGCTGCTATCTTCTTCGCCGCATCAATCTCCTGGAGGGCCTTGTGGGCTTCGGCATTGGTGCTCTAGACGCTTTCAAGCGCCTGCGTGAGCTCGGACTCTCGTGTCTTGGAGTCAAGCTCCAAGGACTCGTGCTTTTTTGCGAGAGCCTCGAGCTCTTGCTACACTTCGCCCACCCGGGCTTCTTGTTTTTCCCATTCAATGCGTTCTTTGGTCGCTTTGTCTTCGGCCGCGGACAACGCCTTCCTCAGGGTCTCCACCTTGGTCATGGCCCCTGACAAATTCATAATGATCCTATTACTTTACACCGAACTTCTTTTTAACTATATAAACTGGGGTATATCTTACCTTTGCTCTCTTCGAGCTGCCCCTTGGTAAGGCCGAGCTCGTCCTCGGACCGCTTCAGGGCCTGCTTCAGCACAGAGACCTCCGCAGTACGTGCGGCAGCGGCCAGCAAGGAAGCCTGCACATACACATAGACATACTCTAATTAGACTCATGAGTTATCATTTGATACTCTATTCGGCTTTTCTTCACGAACGCCGAACAAAGCATTAGGGGATACTATCTATGCGGTAATATTTTTATATTTTGAAAGCTCACCTCAAAGCCTGTTAGGAGGCTGGTGCAAGCTTCGGTCAGTCCGTTTTTGGTGGACTGAACCTTCTTGACCACCGCACTCATGATAGTGCGGTGTTCTTCATCGATGGAAGCGCTGTGAAGCGCTTCTAGCAAGTTGTCCGGTGCCTCTTGTTCGACAGAGGACACCGGCACAGATGGTTGGCCCGCCTTAATGGGGGACCGCCTGCCGGAGTCCAGAACCATTGAAGGTTCCGGCCCAGTGTCCGACTGGGGCCCGAACTCGAAGCCCGTAGGAGCCTCGCTCCCTTGGTACCCAGGGTCCGAGAGGTCGCCTTGAGGCGCCCCCAGGATCGCCTCCCCTTGGGTCGGTGCCTTTTGAGACACCACCTCGGTGTTGTCCGTAGGGCGAGGGGTGGAAGCCGTCGGAGGAGAACCACTGTTCATATCCGACGAGCCCAAAGAGCCGCTCGATGAGGGTACGTCGAGATGAGCTCGGGCCGGACTGCATAATCAGGTTTGGCATGAGCAAAGACAGTACAATGAAACGTACCATGAAGTACTATGGTGTCCGGACACTTACGATTTCGCTAGGGGCTTGTCCCTGGGTAGCCACTCGTCGCTGCTGTCGGCGGCCGTCGTGGCACAGTCCGGAGGGAGGGTCTTTCCCTTCTTGGACCCTTCGGCCTCCTTGGATGGGTCAGCCTTCCTTTTCTTGTCTCCCCGGGCTGGGGGGGGGAGAACTTTTCTCCTCCTCCTTGTTTCCGTGGGAGGAGTGCGCGTCGGACTCATCGGATGATGAGTCCGACAGAACCACCTTGCGCCGGAGACCCTTTCGGGTTCTCGCGGCCTTCTTCTTGGCCGTCTTTTCTGGCACCCAGTAAGGTGCCGGAGTCAGCTTCTTCGTTAGAAGAGCGTTTGCAGGATCTTCGGGCAGGGGGCTGGGCAATCAAGCTGCTCTGCTGTCTTTATCCAGTCCTGTTAATGACATGAAAGCTTAGATCCAGCACATAACCAAACCAGGGCACATAAATACCCCGAGAGATATAAAAGCCTACCGGATGGGCGCGACACTTTGCGCTGAGTCCACGGTCCTCGGTGAGGGAGGGAGGCATCTCGACGCCCTTGAACAGCACCCTCCAGACGTCCTCATGCATCCTGTCGTAGAGCTCTCGCAACATCTGGTGCTAGGCCGAGTCGAACTCCGACAAAACAAATGCCCGTCGTTGGCACAAAAGGATCGGGCGGAAGAGCATGACCTGGACCACATTGACGAGCTAAAATTTCTTGTTCTTGATGTTCTGGATGCAGGTCTAGAGTCCGGTTAGCTCTATAGAAGAACCCCAGGACATGCCCTTCTTTTTCCAGGAGGTGAGCCGTGTGGGGATTCTGGATCGAAATTTGGGGGCCGCCACCCAGTTGGAGTCGCGCGGCTCGGTGATGTAGAACCACCCCGATTGCCACCCCTTTATGGTATCCACGTAGGTACCCTCGAGCCAGGTGACATTAGGCATCTTGCCCACCATGGCGCCTCCACACTCTGCTTGCTGGCCACCCACCAACTTCAGTTTGACATTGAAGGTTTTCAGCCATAAGCTGAAGTGGGGCCTGATGTGGAGGAAGGCTTCGCACACGATGATAAATGACGAGATGTTGAGGATGAAGTTGGGGGCCAGATCATGAAAGTCCAGCCTGTAAGTGCATCTACTGCCACCCCTAGTTGGTTTTGGAGTATCGACGACAAACCTGGTTGAGGGACTAATGTGTTTGTGAGAATTGCAGGATAACACAGGTAGAAGTCCCTCATTGATTTGGTTTTCTTACCAGAGATGACCCCTAAAAATGTATGAAGACATTGAATTCAAAGGTGGGATGTGAAGACATTCACATTGAAGACTATGACAAGAGAAGACATTGTGTGAAGACTATGGGGCACGAAGACTTAGTTGTTTCGTCGTTCTTTTTCTTCTTCGTTGAGTCATAGGAACCACCACATTGTTAAGTGGGGTCCAAGAGAACCAGTTAGAATGACTGAAGTGATGCCTAAACAAAATCCTATATCTTCGAGCGAAGACTATGAGAGCAAATCTTATCCAGAGTTGGATAAGTCAGCTTTGCTTGTAGCCCAAGTAAAGTTGCCATGTGTGTTTGAAATCTAACCTTGGAACACGTGTCAGTTCCTTAGTGACCCAGGGTCATTTCGGACAAATCAAGTCGGGTTACCTAGTGGCTATAAATATCCCACCCCCTACAACCATAAACGGTTGGCTGCTCAGAGTTAGTGTACGGCTTTTGTCATTTGAGAGCAACCCACCTCGAAGCCTTTGAGAGAGAATTCCTTGCGAGGATAAAGCCCTAAACACCCAGAGCCAAAGAGTGTTAGGCATCACTTAAGTCTTCCCGTCTGTGTGATGTGAAGACTTATTACACTTGAGGACTGTGAATCCTCCAGCCGGTTAGGCGTCGCGTTCTGAGCATCCAAGAGTCATTGTGGATCGCCGGTGAACGAAGTCTGTGAAGGTTTGGAAGTCTGCCTTGAAGACTTACCAGAGTGATTGGGCGAGGACTGGGTGTCCTTAGCTCAAGGGGAATAAGGTGAAGACACGGTCTTCTGAGTTGAATCTCAGCCTCCCTAACCAGACGTACAGTTGTCACAGCAACTGGAACTGGTCCAACAAATCATTGTCTTCAACGAGTCACTGGTTCTATCCTTCCCATCTCTTTATTTACAGTTGGCCCTTGTGAAGTCATTGTTTGTTTGCATTATCTTTTGTCTTCACGGAGTGACTGCTTGTTCTGATTGGCTTCGTACTATCTTCCTACCTGATCCATACTGCCTAGTTGCCATTAGTTGTTGTGCTTTCACTTCATTGAATACTTGACTATGGTTTGCTTAGTGTAGTTTACCTTCCGCTGCATGGTAATAGGTTTATTTCTATCGTTTGTCTTTGAAACTCCCATGTTTTGAAGACTTTCTTAAAAATCGCCTATTCACCCCCCTCTAGTCGATCACTAGCACTTTCAACTGGTATCAGAGCAAGGTACTCCCTTGTTCTGTGTGATTCGGTTTAACCACCTGGAGTTTTAGCTATGTCGACTGCAGGGATAAGCAAAGTCTCCGCTGCGTGCCCAGTCTTCGATGGAACTGAATATCCCTACTGGAAGAATAAGATGCGCATGCATCTTGAAGCCATTGATGTCGACCTATGGTATGTCGTCAAGAATGGCGTTCCCAAGGCTGGTGAAGGTGTCACCGCTGCTGATGTCAAGAAGTTCGTTCAACTGGACTCCACTGCCCAGAACATCACCTGTGGTCATCTGACCAAAGGACGGTATGACCGTGTGAGTGCTTTGGAAACATCTAAGCTAGTCTGGGACTGGCTCTCCAAGGTCAACAAAGGCGTCTCAACCCAGAGAGATCAAAGAATCAGTGTCCTTCGTAACCTCTTCAACCGCTTCAAGAGAAGCGACAATGAGAATGTTCAGCTCACGTTTGATTGACTCACTGACATCACAAATGAACTTCAAGCCCTTGGCGCTACTGAGATCACCAAGCATGAAGTCGTCAAGACACTCCTGAGATCACTTGACAGCTCGTTTGACACCCTAGCCCTGATGATTCAAGAACGTCCTAACTTCAAGACACTCGATCCGTCAGACATACTTGAAAGGCTCAACACACATGAGTTTTAGCTTTCTGAGAAAAGAGACATCTACGGTCCCAACTATGGGCGAACTCGTGCCCTGAAGGCAAAAGCTGTCTCCTCATCTGAAGAAGAATCTGACAGCAGTTCTGATGATCCTGAAGACATTGGAAAGGAGCTTGCTATGCTTGTGAAGAAGTTCCAAAAATTCACCAAGAAGAAAGGCTTCAGAAAGTCCTCACGATCAAGCTCAAGGAATGATGAAGCTTCTGCTCATGACTACACGAAGAGAACATGCCACAAGTGCAAGAAACCTGTCCACTACATCTCTAAGTGTCCACGGTGGGACAATGAGAACAACAAGAAGAAGAAGAGCAAGGAGTATGATTCTGACGACAAGAAGAAGAAGAAATACTCAAAGTCTTTTTCCAAGTCTTCCTCAAAGTCTTCATCACATAAGAAGAGCTCATCTGGCAAGGCTCGTGCGTTCGTTGGTAAGGAAATGGATTCAGAGGAGGAGTTCGCTTCTGAGGAGGCGGAGGTGGAGTCTGAGGAGGAGTCCGATTCTGGCGTTGCAAGTCTGGCTACAACATACGTTGCCAAGTCCATCTTCAACACTGAAGACAATGGCTTCATCACCGACGCCGATGCAAATGACAAGGACTACTCCGCTCCCACCTACTGCTTCATGGCATGTGGTGCCAAGGTAAACACACGCACTACTCACTATCAAACATCCAGTGAAGATGACTCTGATTGTGGTTCCAAACCCAGCTACAAAACACTTGCTAAAATTGCAACTGAACAACAGAAAGCTATGGAACATATTCAAAAACTGTTAGACAAAAGCGATGACCTGTTAGACGCTGAAATGACTTAATCTCAGTCCTTAATTGAAGACATAAAAAATCTTCAAGTTAAGTATGAGGAACTTGAAAGTCGTCATGAAATGCTCTCAACAACTCATGAAAAGCTTTCCTATGCTTATCTTCAATGAAGCAAGATCTTGAGAAATTGAGAGCGGCTCATGAAGATCTTCAAAAGGAAAATGAGTCACTTCGCGCCAAACAGATCAGTTCCGCTCAGGAAGGATTTGAACCACCGTGTCTTAAATGCATTGAGCATGACAACGCTATTTCTGTTGCTGGATGTTCTACTGCTGCTACTATTGCAATATCTTCAACTATTGATGTGGTAACTGACCCCTCTGCTGAGGATACCACTGCTATTGCTGATGAAAATGCGAGGTTAAAGACATTGCTTGAAATAGGGATGTACAAAAGTCTCAAAGGGCATCAGACACTATGTGATGTCCTCAAAAGGCAGATCCTGAACCGAAACCCTAGGAAAGAGGGTCTTGGGTTCGAAAGGAAAATGAATGCTGATGGCTCTTACTGGAAACCTGAGCAGTACCCCAAAACCACATGGGTTGCTGCAAAGGAACCTTCGGTGGATCCATCCATCCTGTCTAGCTTCACTTGTGCTAATCCCATTGTTATTGATGAATCCTTTGATGCAAACTATAAACTGTTTAAGAATCAGAATGGTGAAGTGTTTGCCAGGTATATTGGTACTAACTGTAGGAATGGGCCACCTATGAAGAAAGTCTGGGTGCCGAAAAAGTGGTTGGAGAATCTTCCTGTGAATGTCGTCATGACACCACAAGTGAAGAAGACAAACCCCAGACCACAGGCTTCATATGGTCCAAAGGCTTCATACAGACAAAGGACTCACCTAAGTCGCACTAACGCAAATGTTTTGCAGGGAAACCATACTCAGGCCTATGAATATGAGCGCGTTTCATCAAACCGCCATGTTCATAAGACCAAGAACTACTCTGCTTATTCTTATGAGTACTATTGTCCACCTGCAAGACTATTTGCTAGGGCTCCAAAGCCAAAGTTCTCAGATGCTGCACTTAGACTCATTGCTTCGAAGCCACCCTTGAAGATGTGGGTGGCTAAGAAAGCTTAGCTCTCTTTTGCAGGGAAGGGTCTCCATCCTAAAATCAAATTTGTCTGAAGCTATTGCTGGGGACCTTAAACATCTTGTAGGGTGCAAGATCAAATGCCCAAATGGTCTTATTATGTATTTTGTTCCCGAGTAGCTTGCTACTTGCCCTATTAGTCCTAACCGCGATCTAAGCTTTCATATTCCACTTGCTCATCAAATGTTTATACTTCACAATTCTCTTCGTGAAGACTAGGCTCCTAACTGCACTGTAGGGTATGACACCAGCTGCTTCAGAATGGATTATTGATAGTGGGTGTACTAATCACATGACTGGCAAGCGAAGTCTTCTCATGGACTCAACTTTACGTCCATCTGATAAGAGTCACATCACATTTGCTGATACTGGTAAAAGCAAGGTATCGGGTCTAGGTAGAGTTGCAATCTCAAGGGATCAACACATGGATAAAGTAATGCTTGTTGAGTCCCTTGGTTTTAACTTAATGTCTGTCTCAATGCTTTGAGATTTAAACATGATTGTGATATTTGGAAAATATCGTTGCCTTGTTCTAATGGAATCTGACAAGTCTCTAGTCTTTGAAGGGTATCGGAAAGATGATTTGTACGTGGTAGATTTCTCAGCAGGACCACAGCTTGCCGTATGTCTTCTAGCAAAAGCTTCAGAATGCTAGCTCTAGCATCAGAGGCTAGGGCATGCTGGCATGAGTAATTTGCACACTCTTGCAAAGAAGAAGCATGTCATAGGCGTCGAGGGCGCCAAGTTCAAAAAGGATCACTTATGTGGTGCCTGTGAAGCAGGAAAGATGACGAGGGCCAAGCATCCCTTGAAGACAATCATGACAATGACTCAACCCTTCGAACTGCTCCACATGGACCTCTTCAGTCCCACTCACTACTCAACTCTTACTACTACTGCTTGTCTCTATGGCTTTGTCATTGTTGATGATTATTCAAGATATACTTCGGTGCATATAATCCTCTACAAGACTGAAGTGCAGGATGTCTTCAGACGCTTCGCCAATCGAGCCATGAACAACTATGGCGTCAAGATCAAGCACATCCGAAGTGACAATGGCACTGAATTCAAGAACACTAGCCTCGACACTTATCTTTATACTTTGGGCATCACTCATGAATTCTCATCTCCGTACACGCCGCAACAGAATGGCGTCGTGGAACGCAAGAACAGGACACTTATTGAGATGGCCCGGACGATGCTCGATGAATACAAGACTCCAAGAAAGTTCTGGCCTGAAGCCATTGATACTGCATGCCATATCATCAACCGTGTCTATCTTCACAAGCTTCTGAACAAGACATCCTATGAGCTCCTTACTGGAAAGAAGCCAAATGTCAGTTACTTTAGAGTATTTGGTGCCAGGTGCTGGATCAAGGATCCACATCACACTTAAAAATTTGCACCCAAAGCACATGAAGGTTTTATGCTTGGATATGGAAAGGATTCACACTCCTACAGAGTCTTCAACCTCTTTCACTATAAAGTGGTTGAAACTGTGGATGTGCGGTTCGATGAGACTAACGGCTCACAAAGAGAGCACCTGCCAAATGTGCTAGATGAAGTTCCATCCACTGAAACCATTAAACTCATGGGAACTGGAGAAATCATACCGTCTGAAGCTCAGCCTGAAGAGGAACTCATCATCTCTACACCACATCAACCTGAAGACAATGCTCAGCCTGATGACAATCCTTCTAACGATGACAATGATCAGCAAGAGCAAAATCTTCGTCCTGCTCATCCTCGTGTTGCAAATGAAGTACAGATTGAGAGAATAATTGATAGCATCAATGCACCAGGTCCACTCACTCGTTCAAGGGCAACACAGCTAGCAAATTTCTGTGGGCACTTCGCATTCGTCTCAATATCTGAACTCAAGAAAGTTGATGAAGCCTTCATGGAACCTGAATGGATTCAAGCTATGCAAGAAGAGCTTCAACAGTTTGAGTTGAATAATGTATGGGAACTGGTTAAGCGTCCTGATCCTCGTAAGCACAATATAATAGGCACTAAATGGATATGTTGCAACAAGCAAGATGAGCATGGTCAAGTTGTCAGAAACAAAGCTCGTCTCGTTGCTCAAGGATACACTCAAGTTGAAGGAATTGACTTCGATGAAACATTTGCTCCTGTGGCTAGGCTTGAAGCTATACGCATACTGCTGGCCTATGCAAATCATCATAACATTCTTTTGTATCAAATGGATGTGAAGAGCGCTTTTCTCAATGGAAAGATTGAAGAAGAAGTGTATGTTGCACAACCACCTGGCTTTGAAGATCCAAAACATCCTGACATGGTCTATAAGCTCAACAAGGCACTATATGGCCTTAAACAAGCCCCTCGAGCTTGGTATGACACACTCAAAGACTTCCTGAAGAGCAAAGGCTTCAAACCTGGTTCCCTGGATCCCACTCTCTTCACGAAGACATATGATGGTGAACTGTTTGTGTGCCAAATATATGTGGATGACATTATCTTCGGTTGCACTAACCAAAAATACAGTGAAGAGTTTGGATATATGATGCAAGAGCAATATCAGATGTCCATGATGGGTGAGCTGAAGTTCTTCCTTGGTCTTCAAATATGACAGCAACACAACGGCATCTTCATACCTCAAGAGAAATACCTCAAAGATTGCCTGAAGAAGTTTGGAATGCAAGACTGCAAAGGCTACACGACGCCAATGCCAGCCAAACACCATCTGGGTCCCGACGACAATGGTAAAGAGTTTGATCAAAAGGTATACCGCTCCATGATTGGTTCTTTGCTTTATTTATGTGCATCTAGGCCAGATATCATGCTTAGTGTTTGCATGTGTGCCCGGTTCCAAGCAGCACCAAAGGAATCGCATCACTTAGCTGTGAAGCGAATCCTTAGATATTTGGCTCACACCCCAACACTAGGATTATGGTATCCAAAGGGCTCAGAGTTTGATCTAGTTGGATTCTCGGATGCTGATTATGCTGGTGACAAGGTGGATCGCAAGTCTACATCAGGCACATGTCATTTTCTGGGATGATCACTTTTATGTTGGTCTTCAAAGAAGCAGGACTATGTATCTCTCTCCACTGCTGAATCTGAATACATTGCTGCTGGATCTTGCTGCGCTCAGCTTCTATGGATGAAGCAAACACTCAAAGACTATGGCATTCATCTGAAGCAAGTGCCACTCTACTGCGACAATGAGAGCACCATCAAGATTGCTAACAACCCAGTTCAGCACTCGAAGACAAAGCACATTGAAATTCGTCATCACTTTCTCAGAGATCATGTCATGAAGGAAGATATTGATATCATACACGTCAACACTGAAGAGCAATTGACAGATATCTTCACAAAGCCCTTGGATGAGAAGAGGTTTTGCAAGTTACGGTGTGAGCTAAATATCTTGGAATCCTCAAATGTCCTGTGATCAGGCACACTTCCTAACACTAGTGCATGTTGATGACTTAGATGTGCAACACACAAAGTAACGTATGTCTTCAATCAATGAAGACTTGCATTCTGAGTGTGAATACATTAACGTGGAATTTGACTTCAGAGAGCCATGATAATTGTGCACCATGTCTGGGTCTAATACTTCCTATACGGTGGGTAAAGCCACCACCAAATTCTTCCCTAAGAAGTGTTTCTCACATGGCGTTACATTTGCAAAGTCTTTGCTTTCTGTTTGTCTTCAATGTTAACATGACCTCATGTTTATCTTCAACGTACCGATTTGGTTTCTGTCCTCTACAACATTCACTTCTAGCTATGGCTTCTTGCTGAATCTTTTGAACTAAGTGAATGTGATTGGACCCTAACCCCTCTATGCTTCTTTCCTAAGTCTATCTATCCAAATCATATGCATTCTATTGACACTGTCAAAATGTCTTCTCTACATCCTTGTCAGCAGAAGACACAGAGACAACCATTAATCTGTTTTCAATGCTAAATCCTTCCACCTAAAACCCGGAGAAGTGGCAATGACCACCCGACAATCCAGGCGTGCGTGGGAATGTGGAACAACCTCCGATGTGTTGCATGATAGCCACGTGTCCTTCAGATGTGAACCGCCAGGGGCACCTGTGTAATAACACTGTGCCGTCCCTATCCCTATAAATACACGCCTCACCACAGTCATTATCCTTCCACTCTCTCACAAACCCTGGCGCCACCGCTAGCCCTCGATGACACCGGCAACGAAGCGCTTAGCTGCTGTGACCTCACCGACGCTGTCCTCACGCCGGCCGCGGACATCGTCTTCTCCGCCGTCGCCGTAGGTGTCCTCCATCGCCAAGTTAGGGCACGGAAGATTGAACTGCTCGGCCTCCTCTCCCACTCCGTCTAGCAGTTCCTTGTGTGGTAAATAAAACCTCCTTTTTACAGTCTCTTTTGATCTGATAGATTCATCCTTTTCTACCACAAGCAGTTTCTGTTCACACAAGTTGGATCTATTTCATACTGCATCTCATAATATGCCTAGTATGTTCACTTATGCTTCACATAGCAGTTAGATTCCTCACTTGTACTTATTCCTGGATTTGTACAAATCTAGAACCAACTCTCTATCTATGAGTGAATGTCTTCGCACTATGAGATCAATGTCTTCTAAACTGATTTATCTTCAAAATCTTGTGAGAATGCATATGACCTCCTCCCCTTCCCTCGCACCTTAATGCTGTCACAGGTACATGTTCGTGGGAGAATCCCTTGGTTCTCATAGTCTGCATTCATTTGCAGAATACTTACAGCATCATATTAATTCTCCTGAAGCCAATTCTTGTCTGACCAGTACAGAGAAGACTTTGATAGTTTTGAAGCCTTTCAGTCTAAACTTCATGGCACCAGAAAAATCTGCAAGGAAGGGTGGCAGACAGTGCCGTGGTAACACCTCAAGAGATCTGCCTCCCGACCTCTATGATCTGTACAAGACAAATCTGGAGGAGGATTACAATCAGCAGAAAACTCGAATCCAATGGATTCGAAGATATTGGGCAGAACAATGGTTCAAGTACAGGTTCGTGACCCAGGAGTATGCTGAGAAGAATGCCATCAAGTGATCGTGGGGAGACATCCTATACAAAAATATTCAATCCAGGTCCAGAGCTGAAGCCATTGAACAAGGCTTCTATCCCTGCATAGTCCGTGGACCACAACCTGCAGATGCAGACCCATCGTCATTGCTATGGTGTCGTGACGACAATCTGTTCAAGCGCAACCTTTAGTTTGCCAGGAACTCAGCCAAAGAAAACAATAAGTCACGGGGATTAGACTTCAATCCAGGCCCCTCTGCTCCTCGTGCCGATGGCTCACGCGAAGCTGAACCCAATCTTGTTGGGCCCTTCTACAACCTGGAAGGTCTCATCACTCATATTATGGTTCAAGGGGCAGTCGTGGATCAACCTGCAGACGACACTGAATCTGACGAAGCGCCTGCACCACCGAAGCCAAAGAAGCTGAAGAAGCCTAAAGCTTCGAAGCCTGCCCCTGCACCAAAGGTTTCACGGGTGAAGCCTCTGGCCACTGCACCTCCTGAACACAGTGTGCAGTCTGAAGATCTGTCACACATCTCCAAGACCTCCAAAGTGAAGATGCCCATGCAACCCACCAGCCAAGCACTGACCCCTGCTGCTGTTCTGCGAAATGAGAATGATGCCATTGATCTGTCCAGCAACGACGATCTTGGCAATGACGCTCTTGAGCAGTTGATCAAGAGCAAGCAAGAGGCAGAGATCTTCAATGAACTTCCTCTCTGTTGTTGAAATCATCAACACATTCATTGATGAGTGGTTTGATAGCCCAAATGTTAGCTTTGATGATCTTCAGCTTCCCATTGGCCTCAGCGTCGCCTTCGACGGAGCCATTGCTGCTGAGCTGGCTCTATCTCAGAAGATTGTTGAGCTGAAGCATAAGATAGATTATGAAAAGGCTCAGTTCAAGAAACATATGGACAAGCTCAATGTTGAAGACATTCAGAACTTCCAGACCATGATGCATGAGCTTAAGGAAGCATTCCGAACCAAACGCAAAGAAGCCAAAGGTTCTCGTGAGTGCATGAAGGATCTTGCTGCTAAATGTGTTCAGGGATACAATGAAGCTGAAAAGCGCAAGGCCTTGGGGCGACCAGGCATCGACCCCAGAATGGCGGCCAAGAAGAAGAAGAAGCCAGCTGTGGCAGAACCCGAAGCACCAAGGCAGGAAGTACATCCAATTGTCTTCCCAGCCAGTATGACAGGCTCGAAGCCTAAGGTCCCCACAGTGGCTTCAGAACTGAAGAAAACAAGGGCAGCTAAAGCTGAAGCCAGAAAGCGCAAAACCAAGGGAACCACTGATGATGCTCCTCCAACTAAGAAACGCAAAACCAAGAAGAGAGATCGGGTTGCTCCCACAGAGCCCCTTGAGGTCGAGCCAATCTCAGTGGCTCGTCCTGCGTCTGAAAATCAAGAACGCCAAGTGATAGTTCATGAGCCTGCTTCCACAAAGGCTCCTGAAGCTGAAGACAATCCAGCTGTTGACCCCACCGCAACTGAAGACATTGGTCCTCACGACAATGTTGAAGATGATGAAGTCCTTCCTCAGATCGAGCACCAATTGGTATCATCGCCTGTGCTCATGCACAGCGAACTCATCAGCATTGGTCGTCCTCTGACGCCAACTGCTCAGGATGCGTCGTGGGCTGATCACCCACAATGACAAGACACCCCAAGTTCTCCCCAACCGCAAGCCCCCTCACTAGTGCAAGATGACGCTAACTTTGAGGCCCAGCAAACTCCATATCCGCAACCGTCGCCAGCATTACGCAGGCTTCGCAAAGGACCAAGGCCCCAAGTCACTCCCACTATGCATGTGTCTGAGTCTGAAGCCAAAATGGCTGAAGATATTCCAGCTGCATCAGCCGATGAAGAAGAAGAACCAAGAGTTGAAGCAGAAAGAGTTGCTACACCCCCGTCCCACCAAGATGTTGTTCTCGAGGAGAATGTCTCCGACCCTCCAGCTTCTGAAGTGGAGGTTAACAATCCTGAGGCGGCCACCAACATCACCACTGAACATGTGGCGCCTGAAGCTACTGCGGTGCCAGAAGTACACGTGCCTGAAGGCACTGCAGCGCCCGAAGCCACTGCTGAAGCACCTGAGGTGCAAGCACCTGAAGCCAATGTGGCCCCAGAAGCCCATGTCAACGACAATGCCAATGCTCCTGTTCCCCCTCCAAGACCTCACACCATTGAGCTGGCATTTGATCGTGGTCAGCCTGTTATGGTTCGATGGCCCATTTTGGTTCCTCCACCTGCTACGGGTCCCCAATTTGACTATCATGTCGAGCACAGACCTTCCATCCAGAAGCCCAAGCCAAGACTGCCACGATTCCCAGGCAATGCAACTTCGCCTGGGGTCTTCAATGTGAATGGCTTCATGGCACATAACACCTTCTTCAACAGCACCAAGAACCCTTATACCAAACCTCGCATTTCATCAGATCGGTTCTGGAGCTATCAGCAGCGCAACTACTATTCCTGCATCTTATACAATCAAGGGCGCATATTTCCACATATGTGCCTCGACTCTGAAGCTATAGCTGGCCTTCCCTGCCTTGAAGAAGCATTGGATTGCTTCAGAGATGCTGGACTGCTGCAGTTTGTCACAGATAAGGAACACTGGAATGAAGAGCTACTGCTACAGTTCTATGCAACTCTTCACATTTTAGGCTACAACAGGGATCCAAAGACTTGGGTCCTTGAGTGGATGACAGGCAATGCCCATCATGAAGCCGAAGCTCTTGATATCATTGAGCTCACAGGCCTGCCCACTCCTGGTGAATACTATGAACCAGGTTGTCAACAACACCAGAATGCCTTGGAAAGCATTTTTCAGAAGCCAGAACCCAACATGAGTCAAATGCTGAGCATGATGAAGCCCTTGCCTCACAACGCTGAATACCCGTCTGAATTCTTTGTTGAAGACCTAGAGTATCTGCCTCAACCATTTACCATATCATCAGAAAGACTCTATGGCCTGTCAAAGGACATTCATCTACAGCGAAGCTTGAAGGAGCAATGAAGACTTTGGTTTTCTATATCTTCAATGGCATCAGCTTCAATGCTCAAGACTTCTTCATCAGACAGTTGGCTGCATCTGGCTCTGACATTTTTGGTCTCAAGTTTTATGCTCCATGGGTAATGCGCCTTATCAAGCTTCACTCTGCAATCGACTATCAGCCGTCTGCACGTAATCATCTTGTCTTCTTGCCAGAGGTTGATCTGTCGGTTGAAGCTATTTACCCAGAGCTTGCTAAGGATCCCATTTATCTTCACAATATTGATCACCAAAGCTTCACCTAGCCTATTGAAGGAGTTCCAGCAGTTTCTCGTGTTTATCCCCTTGCTGGCAACACATGTGCCCCTCGCGCTCAAACTGACGCCACTGGTAGCACCATTGCACAAAGGCCCCGAAGGCGATCTCGTGTCCTAAATGACCAAGAGCTTCTCGTCGCGCTACACCAGAAACAGGACAAACATCACGACTGGCTTAAGCGTCAGATGCAAAGCCTCTTGGTGGATGTCAACCGCATTCGCAACCTTGCCACCAAGAATGCCTTTGTCACTCATGAAACCTATCGGAGGTCGTGGAAGAGTTTGACATTACTTAGTGCTGAAGCTGATCTGCAAGACGATGGCTTCACCGAACGATTCAAGTTTGACTCAACTCCTCCCAGGAATGCTCACTTGCATCGGACTCGCTCACTTGAAGACTCTGACTATTCGTCCTCAGCTACGACAGTGAATGCCAGAGTCAGTGATGACCAAGATGATGCAACTTCACCTGCTCCAACTTCAGCGCGTGTCGACACTGCACCAAGTTCTTCTGCACCACCGGACCTCAACGACGACCCTGCTGCCTCGCCTGCACCTCATGGGAACGAGTTGGCGCTCTATGTCTTCAAACCTTTTTGGTCCTTACTGACAAAAGGGAGAGAAGCATATGAGTTGATAGTCTTTAAGCAGGTCCATATGGGTGGTTTGTTTACCTTTTGCTGCTTTTGCCAAGTGCTTACAACTCTTGCTTTTCCATACATTTGGTTCTTTGAGTTGTAACACTTAAACTCGATGGTCGTCTGCTACTTATTTGCTACTCTGTGATGCGATGATAAATTCCACATGTGCGATGATAAATTCCGCACTTAGGTCATTTTGTAGACGTCCATTTTTCATTATGCATGTCATTATCTTTGTTACATCATATCATGCATGATGAATTGTCATCATAGGTTGAAGAGGATCTCCACAAGTACAACCTGCCATGTGCATTTCCATTCCAAAAGCAAATTACTTATATGCACATCTTCAGGGGGAGCCTTTGCAACTTATGAAGACAATACCCTATCCTTTACAATTTCACATATTTTATTCCCCGTTGAAAACTTCAACCAGTTTGTCATCAATCACCAAAAAGGGGGAGATTGTAAGTGCATCTAGTGCCACCCCTAGTTGGTTTTGGAGTATTAACGACAAACCTGGTTGAGGGACTAATGTGTTTGTGAGAATTGCAGGATAACATAGGTAGAAGTCCCTCATTGATTCAGTTTTCTTACGAGAGATGACCCCTAAAAATGTATGAAGACATTGAAGTCAAAGGTTGGATGTGAAGACATTCACATTGAAGACTATGACAAGAGAAGACATCGTGTGAAGACTATGGAGCGCGAAGACTTAGTTGTTTCGTCGTTCTTTTTCTTCTTCGTTGAGTCATAGGAACCACCGCACTGCTAAGTGGGGTCCAAGAGAACCAGTCGGAATGACTGAAGTGATGTTTAACCAAAATCCTATATCTTCGAGCGAAGACTATGAGAGCAAATCTTATCCAGAGTTGGATAAGTCAGCTTTGCTTGTAGCCCAAGTAAAGTTGCCGCGTGTGTTTGAAATCTGACCATTGGAACACATGTCAGTTCCTTAGTGACCCAGGGTCATTTCGGACAAATTAGGTCGGGTTGCCTAGTGGCTAGAAATAGCCCACCCCCTACAACCATAAACGGGTGGCTGCTCAGAGTTAGTGTACGGCTTTTGTCGTTTGAGAGCAACCCACCTCGAAGCCTTTGAGAGAGAATTCCTTGCGAGGATAAAGCCCTAAACACCCAGAGCCAAAGAGTGTTAGGCATCACTTAAGTCTTCCTGTCTGTGTGATCTGAAGACTTATTACACTTGAGGACTGTGAATCCTCCAGCCGGTTAGGCGTCGCGTTCTGAGCATCCAAGAGTCATTGTGGATCGTCGGTGAATGAAGTCTGTGAAGGTTTGGAAGTCTTCCTTGAAGACTTACCAGAGTGATTGTGCGTGGACTGGGTGTCCTTAGCTCAAGGGGAATAAGGTGAAGACATGGTCTTCTGAGTTGAATCTCAGCCTCCCTAACCAGACGTACAGTTGTCACAGCAACTCGAACTGGTCCAACAAATCATTGTCTTCAACGAGTCACTTGTTCTATCCATCTCATCTCTTTATTTACAGTTGGCCCTTGTGAAGTCATTGTTTGTTTGCATTATCTTTTGTCTTCACTGAGTGACTGTTTGTTCTGATTGGCTTCGTACTATCTTCCTACCTGATCCATACTGCCTAGTTGCCATTAATTGTTGTGCTTTCACTTCATTGAATACTTGACTATGGTTTTCTTAGTGTAGTCTACCTTCCGCTGCATGGTAATAGGTTTATTTCTATCGTTTGTCTTCGAAGATCCCATGTTTTGAAGACTTTCTTAAAATCGCCTATTCACCCCCCTCTAGTCGATCACTAGCACTTTCACAGCCCGTAGTAGAACATGAGCCCGCGGACAAACGGGTGGAGAGGAAATCCCAGTCCACGAACGAAATGGGTAAGAAAAAACTACCCTCTCATGGGGTTCGGGCGTTGGGACGATCTACCCCGCATTCGGCAGCCGGTGCGCGGTATTCGCAGCTAGGTATCTGGCTTCCTATAACTTTTTGATGTTCTCCACCATGATGGAGGAGACCATCCACTTGCCTCCTGCTCTAGACATGCTTGGAGTGGTTTGAGAAGAAGAACGCGAGCTTGGGCGCTAGAGCTCGAGTGTGCGGGAATGGGTAAGCGAGAAGGAAGAAGGCGTGGGTGAAAGAAGTAAATCTTTGTCCCTTTATAAGGGCGGAGGAGGCGATGAGTCTCCCCACTTGCCTGGCAAAACTGCTTATTCCCCAGGCGCCGTAATTGATGGCGTGGTTGGGTTACCCATGTCCGTATTAATGAGAATCCCGTGATAAGGGGAACACGACCTCTGCTTTGACAAGACGTACCAAGAAAACCGCCTCGTGATATTTGCGGAGCTGGTTGAGAAAAGCGGTTCGAATAATAACCGGGCCATGGAGTGATGTCATACTATCGAAACGTGTCAGCAGATTAGATTTGTGGAAGTATTATTCTCTCTATGGTGGTATGTGGAACTTATTTTGCAGGGTCGGACACTATCCTTGTATTCAAACTCTTCCATGGTGTATCCGGAGGAGGAACCCGCCTTGCAATGCCGAAGACAACACTGCGCGCTGGACTCATTGTCATTGAAGCCTGGTTCAGGGGCTACTGAGGGACTCCTGGATTAGGGGGTCTCTGGACAGCCGGACTATATCCTTTGGCCAAACTGTTGGACTGTGAAGATACGAGATTGAAGACTTCGTCCCATGTACGGATGGTACTCTACTTGGCGTGGAAGGCAAGCTAGGCAATACGGATATGGATATCTCCTCCTTTGTAACCGACCTTGTGTAACCCTAGCCCTCTCCGGTGTCTATATAAACCGGAGGGTTTTAGTCCGTAGGACAACATACAATCATACCATAGGCTAGCTTCTAGGGTTTAGCCTCTCTGATCTCATGGTAGATCAACTCTTGTAATACTCATATCATCAAGAACAATCAAGCAGGACGTAGGGTTTTACCTCCATCAAGAGGGCCCGAACCTGGGTAAACATCGTGTCCCCTGCCTCCTGTTACCATCCGCCTTAGACGCACAGTTCGGGACCCCCTACCTGAGATCCGCCGGTTTTGACACCGACAGATCTCATCTCAGATTTCATGGCCTCAAGCCATTTGCGAAATCTGGGCTCATCATCACTTCCTCATAGTTTGTAGGTTCGTCATGGTTAAGTAACATGACCTCCAAAATAGGATTAATGTACCACTCTACTGCAGACCTTACTCTGGTTGACCTACGAGGTTCGGTAGTAACTTGATCAGAAGTTTCATGATCGTCATCATTAGCTTCCTCACTTACTGGTGTAGAAATCACTGGAACTGATTTCTGTGATGAACTACTTTCCAATAAGGGAGCAGGTACAATTACCTCATCAAGTTCTACTTTCCTCCCACTAACTTCTTTCGAGAGAAAATCCTTCTCTAGAAAGGATCCATTCTTAGCAACGAATATCTTGCCTTCGGATCTGTGATAGAAGGCGTACCCAACATTCTCCTTTGGGTATCCTATGAAGACACATTTCTCCGATTTGGGTTCGAGCTTATCAGGTTGAAGCTTTTTCACATAAGCATCACAATCCCAAACTTTAAGAAATGACAACTTGGATTTCTTGCCAAACCACAGTTCATAAGGTGTCGTCTCAACGGATTTGGGTGGTGCCCTATTTAACGTGAATGCAGCCGCCTCTAAAGCATAACCCCAAACGATAGCGGTAAATCAGTAAGAGACATCATTGATCGCACCATATCTAATAAAGTGCGGTTATAATGTTCGGACACACCATTACACTGTGGTGTTCTAGGTGGCGTGAGTTGTGAAACTATTCCGCATTGTTTCAAATGAAGACCAAACTCGTAACTGAAATATTCTCCTCCACGATCAGATCATAGAAACTTTATTTTCTTGTTATGATGATTTTCCACTTCACTCTGAAATTCTTTGAACTTTTCAAATGTTTCAGACTTATGTTTCATCAAGTAGATATACCCATATCTGCTCAAATCATTTGTGAAGGTCAGAAAATAACGATACCCGCCATGAGCATCAACATTCATCGGACCGCATACATCAGTATGTATTATTTCCAATAAGTGTGTTGCTCGTTCCATTGTTCCGGAGAACGGAGTCTTAGTCATCTTGCCCATGAGGCATGTTTCGCAAGCATCAAGTGATTCATAATCAAGTGATTCCAAAAGTCCATCAACATGGAGTTTCTTCATGCGCTTTACACCAATATGACCTAAACGGAAGTGCCACAAATAAGTTGCACTATCATTATTAAACTTATATATTTTGGCTTCAATACTATGAATATGTGTATCACTGATATCAAGATTTAGTAAAAATATACCACTCATCAAGTGTGCATGACCATAAAAGATAGTACTCACATAAATAGAACAACCATTATTCTCTGATTTAAATGAATAACTGTCTCGCATAAAACAAGATCCAGATATAATGTTCATGCTTAACATTGGCACCAAATAACAATTATTCAGGTCTAAAACTAATCCCGAAGGTAAATGTAGAGGTAGCGTGCCGATGGCGATCACATCGACTTTGGAACCATTTCCCACGCGCATCGTCACCTCATCCTTAGCTAATATTCACTTAATCCGTAGCCCCTATTTTGAGTTGCCAATATTAGCAACAGAACTAGTATGAAATACCCAGGCGCTGTTGCGAGCATTAGTAAGGTACACATCAATAACATGTATATCAAATAGACCTTTCACTTTGCCATCCTTCTTCTCCGCCAAATACTTGGGGCAATTACGCTTCCAGTGACCAGTCCCTTTGCAGTAGAAGCAGTCAGTCTCAGGCTTAGGTCCAGACTTGGGCTTCTTCACTTGAGCAGCAACTTGCTTGCTGTTCTTCTTGAAGTTCCCTTTCTTCCCTTTGCCCTTCTTCTTGAAACTGGTGGTCTTGTTGACCATCAACACTTGATTCTCCTTCTTGATTTCTACCTCCGCAGCCTTTAGCATTGCGAAGAGCTCGGGAATTGTCTTATCCATCCCTTGCATATTATAGTTCATCATGAAGCTCTTGTAGCTTGGTGGTAGTGATTGAAGAACTCTGTCAATGACACTATCATTAGGAAGATTAACTCCCATTTGAGTCAAGTGGTTGTGGTGTAACACACACGATGCGGGTATATCTCCCATGTGTCAAGGCACGACTTAGAGGTATAACTGCATGGTAGTTTAGTCGCACATGGGGTAATCTTCACACAATACTAAATAAGAAAGGGATAAAGAGTTGGCTTACAATCGCCACTTCACACAAATCACAAGTTAAACATACATCATCCATAGTACAAACAAGGTCCGACTACTGTCGGGGGCGATGCTGATTCCACCGACACCTATGGGGACAGGGCCCCTTTCGGTTCGGTGGGGGGCGGAGAGCGCACAAAGAGCGGATCGAGGCAGTACACGCAAGCGATTTTACCCAGCTTCGGGCCACACGGATGCGTAAAACCCTACTGCTGCTTGTTGGTGTATATTGGATTCTTGCTCAGGAGCGATGGACGCTGCCAGACTGAGCGTGAGAGTGTTCCTGGTGTTGAATGAGCCGAACTGGCCGAACCTCCCCGAACCCCTTCTATGTTGCGCTTGGGCCTCCTTTTATACTTTCAAGGGGTTACCCACAGGTGGCAACGTAGACTAGAAGGGTAAAAGTGGAAAAGGATGCGGTAGGTGCAGCTACCGCTTACTGTGGATACAGTGCGCCCTACCTAACTCTGACGGCAGGGGACAAGGGCATTAAATGCCTGTCTGAGTCTCCTAAACAGTGCAAAAGGTGACCGTTAGGAGCGCCACCGTTTGCCACGATGGGCTTCTCTTCATCTCTGCTTGCCACCACGTACCCCTAGCTGCACGGCCTCCTGCCACGTGTGCTTGGGAGAGCCCTAGAGCGACACGTTAGCAGGTGTGCTGGAGCGCAGGCACGAAGTGGGGGTTTCCCGCGGCAAACTCCTTGCCGCGGCTGTCGTCTTGTCGCGTCCGGAAGCTTGTCGCTCGCCGGATCTTGCCGGGACGCAGGGCGCGTCGCGGCAAGCTTTCTTGGTATGCCTTGAGTGGCCTTCCCGGCAAGCTCCTCTTGCTGGGGTCTTGTCTCTTCCCGGCAAGATCCTCTTGCCGGGGCCTTGGTTGGCCTTCCCGGCAAGCTCCTCTTGCCGGGGCCTTGGTTGGCCTTCCCGGCAAGCTCCTCTTGCCGGGGCCTTGGTTTGAGTACTTTGTTCCTGAATGGTCTTCAAGGGAACCACGGAGGGTTCTGGCGGTCACCCGGCAAGCCTTGCCGTGGGGCGCTGCAACTGCCCGTGCACGAGTTCGGGTTAATAGGGTACCCCTACTCTAGTACACCGACAGGAGCCCCCGGGCCTGGGCCATACACGGTGCCGAGCGCTGTTGGGCCAGGCCCAAAACAGTGCACGGGCACACGCGGCCTAGGTCACGCCGAATCTAACTCCGCTCCCACCGCGCATGCCCAGAACGGCACGCGTCAAACGCGGCGTCGTGGGAGAGATCGTGGGAGGCGTGCGTGGGGCTAAGCCCCCCGAGCATGAGTCAGGCCACGATGATGGGGACGGTTCACGCCCTCCTCCTTAAACGGAGGTAGGTGTGGGGGCGTGGTGCATTTACTGGACGGGGCCGGTGCCCGGTTTTCGGGACGTCCACTCCCCGCGTTCACGGGGCGGAGCGAGGCCGCCTCATCTGTCGCCTTGGCTCTGCATCTCCGCCACGCGGCTCCCATGCGCTTGGGGTCACGGACGGTGGAGTGGGAAACTGGGCCGTCGTGAGCAGAGGCAGCGACTTGGCCCCGACTCCCTGCCCTTCCCGTGCCTTGATTCGCTGAGCGGGGCGGCTGAGCCCCCACCTCGCTCCTTTATAAAGAGCGGGATGGGAGCACAGAAACCCACACTCTGTCATCTTCTCCCTTCTTCAGCTTCTGCTCCCCTTTCTCTCATCTGCCATGGAGAAAGGGAACCCAGGCTCTTCTTCGGTGGCTGCGAGGGTCGCCGAAACCCAGAATCTTCTCAGAGATACTGTGGAGCTCTGGACGGAGGGCCTCGTGGACATTGCTGCAGCCATCGAAGAGGAGATGGTGCAATTGGGGGTGGAAGGCTTCGGGTACTCCTCCGACGAGAACCTCCAACCCAGCGCCAAGCTCACTCTGTTCTTCAAAGGCGTGGCGGCGGCGCTCCAGCAACTCCGGGAACGGATCCCAAAGCAGTTGGCCGACGAGTCACACTCGATTTGTGCCGGAGTTCTGGAGAAGGTGCTGGTGAAGGTGGCCTTCCGCAATCTGGGCCTCAACCTCACCAACGTCCTCAAGAAGCTGCCGGCGGACGCTGATCTTGACGCACTTAAGGCCCTCGTCGCACCCATTGTCGACAGGGTGAACGAGGTCAAAAGGGTTGACGGCGGTCGCGTAGATTAGGCCGTCCGTTTTCTTCTTCTCTTGTCGCTGCCAGTCATGTCGTGGGAACACTTTATTAGAGGCGCGACAAGTTATTTTTGTAATATAACTCTATCTTAGGCATAAAATTGCTGTGTTACTTCCTTTACTCGACTCTTGGCTTTGTATGGTTCTGCCCTACGCTTTCTAGGGAAACTTGCTGGAGCAGGCACCCTTGCCGCGAGCGCTGAGTGTGGAACTTCAGCAGCCTGCTGGCGGGGTCGCTACCGACAAGCAACCTCGTCGCAACTAGTTGCAGCTCACTTAAGTTGTTGAGCGGACTCGAAACAAAGTAAGGGCGCTAGCAGCTCACTTAAGTTGCTGAGCGGACTCGAAGCAAAGTAAGGGCGCTAGCAGCTCACTTAAGTTGTTGAGCGGACTCGAAACAAAGTAAGGGCGCAGCTAGATGCGAATTGGTTCCTCCGCGCACAGGTTTTCCATACAAAGCATGGTCGTTCAAGGAAAATAACTCGAAAACTTAAAAAACTGATTGCTCAAGCTTCAGCAACTTAGCTTTTCTGTCGTCTGCTTCCCGGCAAGGAGAAACTCTTTTTTTTGAACGGCCTGGTCCACACCATTATCTTCTCCCCCCCCGGTAAACCTTGTGGGCGAGGGAACCTTCCTTCTTTTGAGAAAGAGACAGAGAAATAAAGTAATGATATGGAGCCTTGGGCTCGTTATCGCTTACCGGGGTCTGGTGCTGCACAAAGTGTCAGATAATATATGCGAAAAAGGATCATAGCATAAGGAAACTGACAAGATGTGCGGGGCACATGAACTTTACTAGTGCCCGGGGTCTGCGCCCGGCTCTGTACAAAGGATTACATGCAACAGCGGCAAGACTTGTACAGAAAGGTGGTTGCCGGACAGGGTCCGACAACCGCGCCTTATGGGTAAAACTTACGAAGATGCTCGATGTTCCAGGAGTTGCTCACTGGAATGCCATCTTCGGTCTCAAGGCGGACAGCGCCGGGCCTAGTGACTCGTTTCACCCGATAAGGGCCTTCCCACTTCGGCGTCAACTTGTTGGAATTCTTGGCCGACTGAACGCGCCAAAGAACAAGGTCGCCTTCCTCGAGACTCCTGGCATTGACTCTGCGGCTATGGTAGCGGCGCAGAGCTTGCTGGTAGCGAGCGGCTCGCATAGCAGCCTGGAGACGGTCTTCCTCAAGGAGCAGCGCGTCATCTTGCCGCAGCTGCTCTTGCTCGAGCTCATCATAAGCGAGCACTCGAGGTGACCCGTATACGAGTTCCATGGGGAGAACTGCCTCCGCTCCATAGACTAGAGCGAAGGGTGTCTGGCCAGTGGCTCGATTTGGCGTCGTCCTAATCGACCAAAGAACCATCGACAGCTCCTCGATCCAGTTTCTTCCGCACTTGTGCAGCCTGTCGAAAGTTCTGGTCTTGAGGCCTCGCAACACTTCAGCGTTTGCCCTCTCCGCTTGACCGTTGCTTTTCGGATGAGCAACAGAAGCGAAGCAGACCTTGGCGCCAAGATCTTGGACGTACTGCATGAAGGTGCGGCTCGTAAACTTTGTGCCATTGTCGGTGATGATCCTGTTAGGGATCCCGAAACGGCAAACAATCGACCTGAAGAACTTGACTGCTGACTGTGCTGTCACCTTCCTCACTGGTTCCACTTCCGGCCACTTTGTGAACTTGTCGACTGCAACGTACAAGAACTCAAAGCCCCCGACAGCTCGGGGGAAGGGGTCGAGGATGTCGAGCCCCCAGACCGAAAATGGCCAGGATAAAGGGATCGTCTGGAGAGCTTGAGCTGGCTGATGTATCTGTTTGGAATGGAACTGGCACGCTTCACACTTGGTTACTTGTGCAGTTGCATCCTGGAGGGCTGTCGGCCAGAAGAAGCCTTGTCGGAACGCTTTGCCGACAAGTGCTCTTGCGCCAATGTGGTGAACACATATGCCTCCATGTATCTCTGCCAACAGCTGTTGTCCATCTTCCCGGCGAATGCACTTCAATTTCACACCGTTGAGTCTTATTCTGTACAGTGTGCTGTCGACAAACTTGTACATACTCGACTGCCGGGCTACTTTTTCAGCTTCTTCTTGCTCTTTGGGAAGCTCTCCTTTCTGAAGGAAACGGACAATCTGCTGCGCCCATGCTAGAGCTTGCGGCTCGACAACAAGGACTAAAGGCATATCTGTTGCTGCGGGAACATCCGCTTCTACGGAAAGAACCTGCGGTTCTGCCGGAGCGTGATATTCCCCGGCATGCTTGCCGGAGCAGAACTTGCCGGGAGCGTTTGCTTCGAGGGAACAAACCATAAGGTTTGCCGGAGCAGACTGCCCCTCAGCATCCTTGGTGTTGATCTTGGGGACTTTCTTAGCGGCAGCTTTGGGGAGCTCTGCCAGAAAGTAGCCACCAGAAACCAACTTCCTCTTCTTATTCTGTCCAGTTGATGGTGTCACGGAAGGTTGAGTCAGCTTGAGCACAAAGATCCCTGGTTCCACAGGCAACTTTAGTGCAGCGCATTTCGACAGGCCATCAGCAATGTCATTCTGAGCTCTTGGGATATGCTCCATTTGTAGGCCGTCAAAGCGCTCTTCTAGCTTCCTCACTTCCTCAACATATGCTTCCATCAACGGGCTCTGGTAGTTCTTGTTCACTTGGCGGACGACAAGCTGCGAGTCACCCCTGATAATGAGCTTCTTGATCCCAAGGTCGGCTGCTATTCTGAGACCGGCAAGCAATCCTTCATACTCTGCAGTATTGTTGGTTGCTTGCTCTTTGGGAAAGTGCATCTGGACTACGTACTTGAGGTGCTCTCCGGTGGGTGCGATAAGCAGCACGCCAGCACCGGCGCCTTGTAGCGAGAAGGCACCATCAAAGTACATCAGCCACTCTTTGCTTGTCTCCTTGACGGGGATGCTCGTCTCCGGAATTTCTTCATCTGGGGTTGGCGTCCACTCTGCTATGAACTCTGCCAATGCCCTGCTTTGTATTGTTGCAGTGCTCTCAAACTTGAGGCCAAAGCTTGACAGTTCCAATGCCCACTCGACAATCCTGCCTGTTGCTTCCGGATTCTGCAGTATCCTCTTCAGCGGAAAGCGAGTGACGACTGTGATCTCGCATGCCTGGAAGTAATGGCGTAGCTTTCTTGAGGCCATGAGAAGGCCGAAAAGCAATTTTTGCACACTAGAGTACCTCGACCTAGCCCCCTGGAGAAGGGAGGTGACAAAGTAAACTGGGCGCTGCACCATCTTCTTCTGCACATCCTTGCACATCTGCGCAGATCCATCTTTGTCGGGACCAGAGCTTGCCGGACCAGAGCTTGTCGGAGAAGCCCCCTGCTTGTTGCTGGATTCACTTGTTGCGGTTGCTGGCTCATTGTCCGCCTCCCTCTTCACTACTAACGCAGCACTAACCACTTGATTGGTTGCCGCTAGGTACAGCAGCAACTTCTCTTGTGGTTTAGGTGCGACAAGTATTGGAGTGGAGGACAGGTACCTCTTCAAGTCCTGCGGCGCAGCCTACGCTTCCGGAGTCCATTTCATTGGACCTGCCTTTTTCAATATTTTGAAAAACGGCAGGGCGCGCTCAGCAGACTTAGAGATAAACCTGCTGAGAGCAGCCGCGCAACCAGCAAGCCTTCGCACATTCTTGACGCGCTTCGGTGCTTCAATCTGCTCGATGGCCTTAATCTTGTCGGGATTGGCTTCAATTCCCCGCTGAGACACAAAGAACCCGAGAAGCTTGCTGGAAGGGACTCCAAACACGCACTTCTCGGGGTTGAGCTTGAGGTTGATCTTGCACAGATTTGCAAAAGTTTCTTCTAAATCTTGGATCAGGGTAGCCTTGTCCTTGCTCTTGACCACTATATCATCCATGTAGGCTTCCACATTTCTGTGTATCTGTGGCTCAAAAGCGACATGGACTACTCTTGCAAATGTTGAACCAGCATTCTTCAACCCAAAGGGCATCCGTACAAAACAGTATGCGCCACAAGGGGTGATAAATGCGGTTTTCTCCTCATCCTCTTCTGCCATGAAGATTTGATGGTATCCTGAATACGCATCAAGAAATGAAAGCAAATCACATCCAGCTGTGGAGTCAACAATCTGGTCAATGCGCGGCAAGGGAAATGGATCTTTGGGACAAGCTTTATTGACATCAGTGAAGTCTATACAAAGCCTCCATTTCCCGTTCGCCTTGCGCACGACTACAGGATTGGCCAACCACGTGGGATGGAGCACTCCTCTGACAAGGCCTGCTGCTTCCAACTTCCCGATTTCTTCTGTAATGAACTCTTGGCGCTCCACCGCTTGCTTCCTGACTCTCTGCTTGACGGGCCGTGCATGAGGACAGACGGCAAGGCGGTGCTCGATTACTTTCCTGGGAACACCGGGGATATCAGACGGTTGCCATGCAAACACGTCGACATTCGCCTGCAGGAAAGCAACGAGCACACTTTCCTATTTGGGGTCAAGCGTGGCACTGATGGTGAAGGTACCACCAGTGCCGTCCTTCTTGGCGGGCACCTTCTTGGTCTCGGGTGGAGCTACCATCGTCTTCTTGCACTTGCCGGTGGAGCTCGATGGTGCGTCTTGCCATCGTACTTCTCCGGCACGTCTGGCTTGAAATTCTTTGTGCTGGGCCACTGGACTTGCCGCAGCTCACGGGTGAACGCAGGACAACCTACCGCGTACGGCAGATCGCCTGATTCCCCTGGCGCATGCATGTCAACAGAGAGCCCATCGCGCTTGTCTGATTGACGTTGCGCTTCTCTTCGGCGCTCGATGCGGGTTCGAGCGTCTTCTTTTTGTCGTTCATGGAGAACTTGGCGCTGGTCGCGACGAGCTCGTATGTCCGACGACGTGGTGGAGCCGCTGTTGGGGTGGACCTGGCGAGTCGGCGATTTTGGCCTTCGTAGTGGAGAGTGCATGGAAGTCACGCCTCCCTCAGTCTTGTTGCCATCGGCTCGCGTCCGGCTGTCCTGCCGCGGCACCGAGGTGCTTGGTCGCCGCGTAGTGTCGCCGTTGGCGAAGCCGATGAGGCTCTGGATAGTGGCCCTCCATTCGTCGGTCTTGTTCGCCGTCGGAGGGTAGTCTAGGAGCAGCTGGGCCCGCGCCAAGGCTTCTGCTGGGGTGGTGGGCGGCAGAGGTGAACGGTGCGAGGAGAAGGGCGTGCTCGGACTCCTAACCAAGTTAGAAGGAGCAGCGTCTCGTCCCGGCGACCGCACCTCGCTGGGGCCAGCATGCTGGCGTGCATGCTGGTCTTGAACGCCACGCGAACCACCAGCTTGATCTTGGGTCAGCGGACGTATGGCGCTGCGAACGCTATGATGCTGCTGGCCCCGCGCCTCCTGAGAGGGACGCGGTGCGCGCATGGACGCCGAGGTTTGTGCCGCCTTGTCCTTGGACTTGGCAGCGCTATGGGCACCCCCGTCGACACCCATTCCTCCGCTGGCGTCCACTCCACCACCCGTTTGCTCCGGAGGCGGTGGGAGCGACGCAGACGGAACAACTGCCTCCGAATCCTTCTTCTTCGGAGGCATGTCGATGAAGACGATGAAGATTTAGCTTGCGTGCACGCCAGATCGGATTCGCACAATCTCGACGCCCCCTACCTGGCGCGCCAGAGATGTCGGGGGCGATGCTGATTCCACCGACACCTATGGGGACAGGGCCCCTTTCGGTTCAGTGGGGGGCGGAGAGCGCACAAAGAGCAGATCGAGGCAGTACACGCGGGCGATTTTACCCAGCTTCGGGCCGCACGGATGCGTAAAACCCTACTGCTGCTTGTTGGTGTATATTGGATTCTTGCTCAGGAGCGATGGACGCTGCCAGACTGAGCGTGAGAGTGTTCCTGGTGTTGAATGAGCCGAACTGGCCGAACCTCCCCGAACCCCTTCTACGTTGCGCTTGGGCCTCCTTTTATACTTTCAAGGGGTTACCCACAGGTGGCAACGTAGACTAGAAGGGTAAAAGTGGAAAAGGATGCGGTAGGTGCAGCTACCGCTTACTGTGGATACAGTGCGCCCTACCTAACTCTGACGGCAGGGGACAAGGGCATTAAATGCCTGTCTGAGTCTCCTAAACAGTGCAAAAGGTGACCGTTAGGAGTGCCACCGTTTGCCACGATGGGCTTCTCTTCATCTCTGCTTGCCACCACGTACCCCTAGCTGCACGGCCTCCTGCCACGTGTGCTTGGGAGAGCCCTAGAGCGACACGTTAGCAGGTGTGCTGGAGCGCAGGCACGAAGTGGGGGTTTCCCGCGGCAAACTCCTTGCCGCGGCCGTCGTCTTGTCGCGTCCGGAAGCTTGTCGCTCGCCGGATCTTGCTGGGACGCAGGGCGCGTCGCGACAAGCTTTCTTGGTATGCCTTGAGTGGCCTTCCCGGCAAGCTCCTCTTGCTGGGGTCTTGTCTCTTCCCGGCAAGATCCTCTTGCCGGGGCCTTGGTTGGCCTTCCCGGCAAGCTCCTCTTGCCGGGGCCTTGGTTGGCCTTCCCGGCAAGCTCCTCTTGCCGGGGCCTTGGTTTGAGTACTTTGTTCCTGAATGGTCTTCAAGGGAACCACGGAGGGTCCTGGCGGTCACCCGGCAAGCCTTGCCGCGGGGCGCTGCAACTGCCCGTGCACGAGTTCGGGGTAATAGGGTACCCCTACTCTAGTACACCGACAACTACAGAACCAAAATAAATGAAGACAACCCCATATGCTAGATCCCCGATCGTCCCAACTGGGTACCACTACCGGTCATCCGGAAAAGACACAAAACAATGACCAAGATCTTCATTGAGCTCCCACTTGAGCTTGGTTGCGTCACCTGCACTGGTATCATCAGCACCTGCAACTGTTTGGAAGTATCCGTGAGTCATGAGGACTCAGCAATCCCACACCCGTGAGATCAAGACTATTTAAGCTTATGGGTAGGGTAAGGTAATGAGGTGGAGCTGCAGCAAGCGCTAAAAAATATGGTGGCTATCATACGCAAATAAGAGCGAGAAGAGAAGCAACACGATGGTCGAGAAGCCAGAAGTGATCAAGAAGTTATCCTGAAACTACTTACCTGCAAGCATAACACAAGACCGTGTTCACTTCCCGGACTTTGCCGAAAAGAGACCATCATGGCTACACACGCGGTTGATGTATTTTAGTTAAGTCAAGTGTCAAGTTCTCTACAACCGGACATTAGCAAATTCCCATCTGCCACATAACCGCGGGCATGGTTCTCAAAAGTTTATACCCTGCAGGGGTGTCCCAACTTAGCCCATCACAAGCTCTCACGATCAATGAAGGATATTCCTTCTCCCGGGAAGACCCGATCAGTCTCGGAATCCCGGTTACAAGACATTTCGACAATGGTAAAACAAGACCAGCAAGACCACCTGACTGTGCAGACAAATCCCGATAGGAGCTACACATATCTCGTTCTCAGGGCACACCGGATGAGACAAGCTATGAGTAAAACCAGCCCTCAAGTTTCCCTGAGGTGGCCCCGCAGGTTGCTCAATTCGGACCAACACTTAGAG